>NC_058082.1:176780766-176931379 GCF_014858855.1 Bufo gargarizans
GTATGGATTTAGTGACAGAATTAGACTTGGAAATGCACAGAAGCGTGTGTGTGAAGTTATTCTGAATGACCCTATGTGCACCTTCAATATTATATACCCTTTTAGGGATAGATTTCAAATAGCTCTGATATAGCAGAAACCACTAAATTATGAAATTGCTAAATTGGGAATTGTACTTCAACCCAGAACAAAAAATGTGCTTTGACGGACACTAAATATCTTGCCCAGCAACAACAGTACAGCGGTGGGTAACGAGAGATTTAGAGGGATTTAAATTTGAGGCCTAGTATTTAGGCGCTGGGTGACAGGTATGGGTTTAGTGACAGAATTAGACTTGAAATACACAGTAGCGGGTGTGTGTGAAGTTATTCTGAATGACCCAATGTGCACCTTCAATATTATATACCCTTTTGGGATAGATTTCAAATAGCTCTGATATAGCAGGAACCACTAAATTATGAAATTGCTAAATTGGGAATTGTACTTCAACCCAGAACAAAAAATGTGCTTTGACGGACACTAAATATCTTGCCCAGCAACAACAGTACAGCGGTGGGTAACGAGAGATTTAGAGGGATTTAAATTTGAGGCCTAGTATTTAGGCGCTGGGTCACCGGTATGGATTTAGTGACAGAATTAGACTTGGAAATGCACAGAAGCGTGTGTGTGAAGTTATTCTGAATGACCCTATGTGCACCTTCAATATTATATACCCTTTTAGGGATAGATTTCAAATAGCTCTGATATAGCAGAAACCACTAAATTATGAAATTGCTAAATTGGGAATTGTACTTCAACCCAGAACAAAAAATGTGCTTTGACGGACACTAAATATCTTGCCCAGCAACAACAGTACAGCGGTGGGTAACGAGAGATTTAGAGGGATTTAAATTTGAGGCCTAGTATTTAGGCGCTGGGTCACCGGTATGGATTTAGTGACAGAATTAGACTTGGAAATGCACAGAAGCGTGTGTGTGAAGTTATTCTGAATGACCCTATGTGCACCTTCAATATTATATACCCTTTTAGGGATAGATTTCAAATAGCTCTGATATAGCAGAAACCACTAAATTATGAAATTGCTAAATTGGGAATTGTACTTCAACCCAGAACAAAAAATGTGCTTTGACGGACACTAAATATCTTGCCCAGCAACAACAGTACAGTGGTGGGTAACGAGAGATTTAGAGGGATTTAAATTTGAGGCCTAGTATTTAGGCGCTGGGTCACCGGTATGGATTTAGTGACAGAATTAGACTTGGAAATGCACAGAAGCGTGTGTGTGAAGTTATTCTGAATGACCCTATGTGCACCTTCAATATTATATACCCTTTTAGGGATAGATTTCAAATAGCTCTGATATAGCAGAAACCACTAAATTATGAAATTGCTAAATTGGGAATTGTACTTCAACCCAGAACAAAAAATGTGCTTTGACGGACACTAAATATCTTGCCCAGCAACAACAGTACAGTGGTGGGTAACGAGAGATTTAGAGGGATTTAAATTTGAGGCCTAGTATTTAGGCGCTGGGTCACCGGTATGGATTTAGTGACAGAATTAGACTTGGAAATGCACAGAAGCGTGTGTGTGAAGTTATTCTGAATGACCCTATGTGCACCTTCAATATTATATACCCTTTTAGGGATAGATTTCAAATAGCTCTGATATAGCAGAAACCACTAAATTATGAAATTGCTAAATTGGGAATTGTACTTCAACCCAGAACAAAAAATGTGCTTTGACGGACACTAAATATCTTGCCCAGCAACAACAGTACAGTGGTGGGTAACGAGAGATTTAGAGGGATTTAAATTTGAGGCCTAGTATTTAGGCGCTGGGTCACCGGTATGGATTTAGTGACAGAATTAGACTTGGAAATGCACAGAAGCGTGTGTGTGAAGTTATTCTGAATGACCCTATGTGCACCTTCAATATTATATACCCTTTTAGGGATAGATTTCAAATAGCTCTGATATAGCAGAAACCACTAAATTATGAAATTGCTAAATTGGGAATTGTACTTCAACCCAGAACAAAAAATGTGCTTTGACGGACACTAAATATCTTGCCCAGCAACAACAGTACACCGGTGGGTAACGAGAGATTTAGAGGGAATTAAATTTGAGGCCTAGTATTTAGGCGCTGGGTCACCGGTATGGATTTAGTGACAGAATTAGACTTGGAAATACACAGTAGCGGGTGTGTGTGAAGTTATTCTGAATGACCCTATGTGCACCTTCAATATTATATACCCTTTTAGGGATAGATTTCAAATAGCTCTGATATAGCAGAAACCACTAAATTATGAAATTGCTAAATTGGGAATTGTACTTCAACCCAGAACAAAAAATGTGCTTGAACGGACACTAAATATCTTGCCCAGCAACAACAGTACAGCGGTGGGTAACGAGAGATTTAGAGGGAATTAAATTTGAGGCCTAGTATTTAGGCGCTGGGTCACCGGTATGGATTTAGTGACAGAATTAGACTTGGAAATACACAGTAGCGGGTGTGTGTGAAGTTACTCTGAATGACCCTATGTGCACCTTCAATATTATATACCCTTTTTGGGATAGATTTCAAAGAGCTCTGATATAGCAGGAACCACTAAATTATGAAATTGCTAAATTGGGAATTGTATTTCAACCCAGAACAAGAAATGTGCTTGAACGGACACTAAATAACTCGCCCAGCTACAGCACTAGGGACAGATTTAGCTGGATATAAATTTGAGGCCTAGTATTTAGGCGCTGGGTGACCGGTATGGATTTAGTGACAGAATTAGACTGGGATATGGCCAAAAAATGAACAGACTATTGCTGGTTAAATGCACTTGGTGTGACAGCTTCACCCTGATGTAGGCTTTAGCCAAAAAACAACCACACCATTGAGGGTTAAATGCACTTGGTGACAGGCGCAGCTTGCCCCTGATTTTGTATATGGCCAAAAAATGAACAGACTATTGCTGGTTAAATGCACTTGGTGTGACAGCTTCACCCTGATGTAGGCTTTAGCCAAAAAACAACCACACCATTGAGGGTTAAATGCACTTGGTGACAGGCGCAGCTTGCCCCTGATTTTGTATATGGCCAAAAAATGAACAGACTATTGCTGGTTAAATGCACTTGGTGTGACAGCTTCACCCTGATGTAGGCTTTAGCCAAAAAACAACCACACCATTGAGGGTTAAATGCACTTGGTGACAGGCGCAGCTTGCCCCTGATTTTGTATATGGCCAAAAAATGAACAGACTATTGCTGGTTAAATGCACTTGGTGTGACAGCTTCACCCTGATGTAGGCTTTAGCCAAAAAACAACCACACCATTGAGGGTTAAATGCACTTGGTCGCAGCTTGTGCTGGCGCACCACAAGACACAAAATGGCCGCCGATCACCCCAGAAAAATGAGACTGACAAACGGTCTGTGCAGCCTAAAAACAGTGAGCAATTGAGGATCAGCAGCTCAATGATCCACAGCTGCAGATCGATCAGTTAATCAAGTCCTTTGGAGGAGTTAATCTGCCTAATCTCGCCCTACTGTCGCAGCCGCAACCTCTCCCTACGCTAATCAGAGCAGAGTGACGGGCGGCGCTATGTGACTCCAGCTTAAATAGAGGCTGGGTCACATGGTGCTCTGGCCAATCACAGCCATGCCAATAGTAGGCATGGCTGTGATGGCCTCTTGGGGCAAGTAGTATGACGCTTGTTGATTGGCTGCTTTGCAGCCTTTCAAAAAGCGCCAAGAAAGCGTCACAAAAGCGCGAAGAAAGCGACGAACACCGAACCCGAACCCGGACTTTTACGAAAATGTCCGGGTTCGGGTCCGTGTCACGGACACCCCAAAATTCGGTACGAACCCGAACTATACAGTTCGAGTTCGCTCATCCCTATTCTTACAGTAAAGAAGATTTGACGCTTCTGGAGACTGAACTTTTTCTTCTTCAGTCAGAGGCAGTGCCCCCTTGTATTTTGAGCACATTTTACATGGAACAGCTTTTTGCCGTATTTTTTGTATGGCTCATTTATATACTTCTACAGGTTAATCATGTCCCCCCTTAGACATCTCTTCTCAAGACTAAATAAATTCAATTATTTTAATCTTTCTTTATAACTAAGACCCTCCATACCGCTTATAATTTTATTCGGTAAGCAGGCTTCGTTTATACTGTAATTAAACAGATGTGCGCACCATAGGGTAATTCTGCGAGAACCAGAGGGTAAGAAAATAAATTGCAAGGCTCAACTTGTAGGGTTGTGCTAATATTAGGCACAACTCTAATGTACAGGGAGTGCAGAATAATTAGGCAAGTTGTATTTTTGAGGATTAATTTTATTATTGAACATCAACCATGTTCTCAATGAACCCAAAAAACTCATTAATATCAAAGCTGAATATTTTTGGAAGTAGTTTTTAGTTTGTTTTTAGTTTTAGCTATTTTAGGGGGATATCTGTGTGTGCAGGTGACTATTACTGTGCATAATTATTAGGCAACTTAACAAAAAACTAATATATACCCATTTCAATTATTTATTTTTACCACTGAAACCAATATAACATCTCAACATTCACAAATATACATTTCTGACATTTAAAAACAAAAACAAATCAGTGACCAATATAGCCACCTTTCTTTGCAAGGACACTCAAAAGCCTGCCATCCATGGATTCTGTCAGTGTTTTGATCTGTTCACCATCAACATTGCGTGCAGCAGCAACCACAGCCTCCCAGACACTGTTCAGAGAGGTGTACTGTTTTCCCTCCTTGTAAATCTCACATTTGATGATGGACCACAGGTTCTCAATGGGGGTTCAGATCAGGTGAACAAGCAGGCCATGTCATTAGATTTTCTTCTTTTCTACCCTTTCTTGCCAGCCACGCTGTGGAGTACTTGGACGCGTGTGATGGAGCATTGTCCTGCATGAAAATCATGTTTTTCTTGAAGGATGCAGACTTCTTCCTGTACCACTGCTTGAAGAAGGTGTCTTCCAGAAACTGGCAGTAGGACTGGGAGTTGAGCTTGACTCCATCCTCAACCCGAAAAGGCCCCACAAGCTCATCTTTGATGATACCAGCCCAAACCAGTACTCCACCTCCACCTTGCTGGCGTCTAAGTCGGACTGGAGCTCTCTGCCCTTTACCAATCCAGCCACGGGCCCATCCATCTGGCCCATCAAGACTCACTCTCATTTCATCAGTCCATAAAACCTTAGAAAAATCAGTCTTGAGATATTTCTTGGCCCAGTCTTGACGTTTCAGCTTGTGTGTCTTGTTCAGTGGTGGTCGTCTTTCAGCCTTTCTTACCTTGGCCATGTCTCTGAGTATTGCACACCTTGTGCTTTTGGGCACTCCAGTGATGTTGCAGCTCTGAAATATGGCCAAACTGGTGGCAAGTGGCATCTTGGCAGCTGCACGCTTGACTTTTCTCAGTTCATGGGCAGTTATTTTGCGCCTTGGTTTTTCCACGCGCTTCTTGCGACCCTGTTGACTATTTTGAATGAAACGCTTGATTGTTCGATGATCACGCTTCAGAAGCTTTGCAATTTTAAGAGTGCTGCATCCCTCTGCAAGATATCTCACTATTTTTGCCTTTTCTGAGCCTGTCAAGTCCTTCTTTTGACCCATTTTGCCAAAGGAAAGGAAGTTGCCTAATAATTATGCACACCTGATATAGGGTGTTGATGTCATTAGACCACACCCCTTCTCATTACAGAGATGCACATCACCTAATATGCTTAATTGGTAGTAGGCTTTCGAGCCTATACAGCTTGGAGTAAGACAACATGCATAAAGAGGATGATGTGGTCAAAATACTCATTTGCCTAATAATTCTGTACTCCCTGTATGCTCATCAGAAGGAACCTGAAAACCTGGAAAATGGCGGTCTGCAGCCATGGGATCAGAGAGAGTCTTTTTATCGGAGATGCCTGGGATCCCCAAGAAGGTAAGTAGTTAGCAGAAACAAAACGTCCCACGGCGCAAAACCCGTCCACAGGTCACCAGGTTCAGGAGGAGTACAGTATTTTATTGCAGCAATACAACACATTTCGGGGAATGACTCCCCTTCATCAGGTACAAGAGGCTGCACATATCATGCAGCCTCTTGTACCTGATGAAGGGGAGTGATTCCCCGAAACGCGTTATATTGCTGCAATAAAATACTGTACTCCTGATCCTTACCATTTTAGTCGCTCCCCTCTATACTTTTTCCAGCTGCAGTGCATCCTTTCGATGGACTGGTGCCCAGAACTGGACTGAGTATTCCAGATGAGGCTGCACCAGTGCTTTGTAAAGTGGTAGTATTACATCCCTGCCCCGCGACTCCATGTCTCGTTTAATGCATGACAATATCCTGGTGGACTTAGAAGCAGCTGATTGACATTGTGTGCTGTATTTTAATCTACCATCCACAAGGACACCCAAATCCTTCTCTATAAGTGACTCTCCCAGTGCCACATCCCCTAGGACATATGAAGCACAGAGATTACTACTACCAAGATGCACAACTTTACATTTATCCACATTGAACCTCATTTGCCAAGTTGATGCCCAATCACTCAAGTCAGCTTGTAGTTTATGGACATCTTCCATACAGTTCTACACATTTTAGTGTCATCTGCAAAAATAAATATGGTGCTATTAATCCCGTTCTCAAAATCATTAATAAATAAATTAAAATTTATAAAAAAAAGGCCCAACACTGAACCTTGGGGTACACCACTTATAACCTGGGACCATTCTGAATAGGAATCATTGACCACAACTCTCTGGACACGGTCCTTCAGCCAGTTTTCAATCCAATTACAAACTATACTTTCCAAGCCAATAGACCTTACTTTACTTATTAAGCGTCTATGAGGTACAGTATCAAAAGCCTTTGCAAAATCCAGAAACACTACATCCACAGCCGTCCCTTTGTCCAGGCTACTACTCACCTCCTCATAAAAACACAACAGGTTAGTCAGGCAACTTTTGTCCTTGATAAACCCGTGTTGGTTATCACTTATATCCAAAACAATGATAAAATGGCTGCAGCTCTCACCTCTGACTTTAATCCACGAAGCACGGAAAAAAAGGCCAGAACTGGGCCTAATATAATATCTAATAGAAAGAGAGAATCCAGCTTCTTGTGGACTAAAAAATAGTTCTTTATTGGCTCATCATATAAAATCCACCAAAATCACAGGGAAAAAGGTGGACAGTAACATGTTTTGGGCTACAGAATCCAGCCCTTCATCAAGACATAACACACATATTAAAACCATTCCTTTTTATGTAGCACAAGGTCCAACCCCCTCTCATCAGCAAAGTGTCCGCACCTTAAGCCTGGAATGGGAACCATTCAGCGGTCCAGGGGAGGAGATCCAGTATCACAGGTGATGCATACATACACATAATCAACATATCTTAGGCCACTTTCACACCTGCGTTAGGTGCGGATCTGTCTTCCATCCGCACAGAAGGATCCGCACCTATAAATGTAAACGATGGCATCCATTCAGAACGGATCCGTCCGAATTCTATGTAAAAAAGTCTAAGTTCAATTGTTAGTCAGACGGATGCGTCCCGATCCCACACCGAAAGTCAACAGGTGACGGATCCGCCCGCAATCGCACCATATTGTGTCAACGTCAAATGGATCCGTCCCCACCGACCCACACTGCAAGTCAGGACGGATCCGCCTGGCTCCGCATGGCCAGGCGGACACCAAAACGCTGCAAGCAGCGCCCTGGTATCCGCCTCCAGAGTGGAATGGAGGCGGAACGGAGCCAAACTGATGCACTCCGAACGGATCCGCATCCATCCAGAATGCATTGGGGCCAAACCGATCCGCCTGGGGACGCCCGTGAGAGCCCCAAAACGGACCTCAAAGCGGACACCGAAACGCCGGTGCGAAAGTAGCCCTAGTTGTATTGCCGAGTGAGGTCATGTTTTCTATTTAACCCCTTTGGCATGCAGGTATCAAGTGAAAACATCCAAAAGGTTTCCCTGCTAAGGAGTTTTTCTCTGCGATCCCCTCCTCTCATAGGCAGTGACACCACTTCAATCCCCTGTGCACAAAATGCAGATGCGTCACCTCTGTGAACAGTGGCGAAGTGGAAAGTCGCTGTAGATACTTTGCGAGTCTGAAAATGAGGAATATCACTAAGATGATTTCTGATTAGAGTTGAGCGAACACCTGGATGTTCGGGTTCGAGAAGTTCGGCCGAACATCCCGGAAATGTTCGGGTTCGGGATCCGAACCCGATCCGAACTTCGTCCCGAACCCGAACCCCATTGAAGTCAATGGGGACCCGAACTTTTCGGCACTAAAAAGGCTGTAAAACAGCCCAGGAAAGAGCTAGAGGGCTGCAAAAGGCAGCAACATGTAGGTAAATCCCCTGCAAACAAATGTGGATAGGGAAATGAATTAAAATAAAAATTAAATAAATAAAAATTAACCAAAATCAATTGGAGAGAGGTTCCATAGCAGAGAATCTGGCTTCCCGTCACCCACCACTGGAACAGTCCATTCTCAGATATTTAGGCCCCGGCACCCAGGCAGAGGAGAGAGGTCCCGTAACAGAGAATCTGTCTTCATGTCAGCAGAGAATTAGTCTGCATGTCATAGCAGAGAATGAGGCTTCACGTCAGCCACCACTGCAACAGTCCATTGGCATATATTTAGGCCCAGCACCCAGGCAGAGGAGGGAGGTCCCGTAACAGAGAATCTGTCTTCATGTCAGCAGAGAATTAGTCTGCATGTCATAGCAGAGAATGAGGCTTCACGTCAGCCACCACTGCAACAGTCCATTGGCATATATTTAGGCCCAGCACACACACAGGCAGAGGAGAGAGGTCCCGTAACAGAGGATCTGGCTTCATGTCAGCAGAGAATCAGTCTGCATGTCAAAGCAGAGAATCAGGCTTCACGTCAGCCACCACTGCAACAGTCCATTGTCATAAATTTAGGCCCAGCACCCAGGCAGAGGAGAGAGGTCCCGTAACAGACAATCTGGCTTCATGTCAGCAGAGAATTAGTCTGCATGTCATAGCAGAGAATGAGGCTTCACGTCAGCCACCACTGCAACAGTCCATTGGCATATATTTAGGCCTAGCACACAGGCAGAGGAGAGAGGTCCCGTAACAGACAATCTGGCTTCATGTCAGCAGAGAATCAGTCTGCATGTCATAGCAGAGAATGAGGCTTCACGTCACCCACCACTGCAACAGTCCATTGGCATATATTTAGGCCTAGCACACAGGCAGAGCAGAGAGGTCCCGTAACAGACAATCTGGCTTCATGACAGCAGAGAATCAGTCTGCATGTCATAGCAGAGAATGAGGCTTCACGTCACCCACCACTGCAACAGTCCATTGGCATATATTTAGGCCTAGCACACAGGCAGAGCAGAGAGGTCCCGTAACAGACAATCTGGCTTCATGACAGCAGAGAATCAGTCTGCATGTCATAGCAGAGAATGAGGCTTCACGTCACCCACCACTGCAACAGTCCATTGGCATATATTTAGGCCTAGCACACAGGCAGAGCAGAGAGGTCCCGTAACAGACAATCTGGCTTCATGTCAGCAGAGAATCAGTCTGCATGTCATAGCAGAGAATGAGGCTTCACGTCAGCCACCACTGCAACAGTCCATTGGCATATATTTAGGCCCAGCACCCAGGCAGAGGAGGGAGGTCCCGTAACAGAGAATCTGTCTTCATGTCAGCAGAGAATTAGTCTGCATGTCATAGCAGAGAATGAGGCTTCACGTCACCCACCACTGCAACAGTCCATTGGCATATATTTAGGCCTAGCACACAGGCAGAGCAGAGCGGTCCCGTAACAGACAATCTGGCTTCATGACAGCAGAGAATCAGTCTGCATGTCATAGCAGAGAATGAGGCTTCACGTCACCCACCACTGCAACAGTCCATTGGCATATATTTAGGCCTAGCACACAGGCAGAGCAGAGAGGTCCCGTAACAGACGATCTGGCTTCATGTCAGCAGAGAATCAGTCTGCATGTCATAGCAGAGAATGAGGCTTCACGTCAGCCACCACTGCAACAGTCCATTGGCATATATTTAGGCCCAGCACCCAGGCAGAGGAGGGAGGTCCCGTAACAGAGAATCTGTCTTCATGTCAGCAGAGAATTAGTCTGCATGTCATAGCAGAGAATGAGGCTTCACGTCAGCCACCACTGCAACAGTCCATTGGCATATATTTAGGCCCAGCACACACACAGGCAGAGGAGAGAGGTCCCGTAACAGAGAATCTGTCTTCATGTCAGCAGAGAATTAGTCTGCATGTCATAGCAGAGAATCAGGCTTCACGTCACCCACCACTGCAACAGTCCATTGGCATATATTTAGGCCCAGCAGCCAGGCAGAGGAGGGAGGTCCCGTAACAGAGAATCTGTCTTCATGTCAGCAGAGAATTAGTCTGCATGTCATAGCAGAGAATGAGGCTTCACGTCAGCCACCACTGCAACAGTCCATTGGCATATATTTAGGCCCAGCACACACACAGGCAGAGGAGAGAGGTCCCGTAACAGAGAATCTGTCTTCATGTCAGCAGAGAATTAGTCTGCATGTCATAGCAGAGAATGAGGCTTCACGTCAGCCACCACTGCAACAGTCCATTGGCATATATTTAGGCCCAGCACACACACAGGCAGAGGAGAGAGGTCCCGTAACAGACAATCTGGCTTCATGTCAGCAGAGAATTAGTCTGCATGTCATAGCAGAGAATGAGGCTTCACGTCACCCACCACTGCAACAGTCCATTGGCATATATTTAGGCCTAGCACACAGGCAGAGCAGAGAGGTCCCGTAACAGACGATCTGGCTTCATGTCAGCAGAGAATCAGTCTGCATGTCATAGCAGAGAATGAGGCTTCACGTCAGCCACCACTGCAACAGTCCATTGGCATATATTTAGGCCCAGCACCCAGGCAGAGGAGGGAGGTCCCGTAACAGAGAATCTGTCTTCATGTCAGCAGAGAATTAGTCTGCATGTCATAGCAGAGAATGAGGCTTCACGTCAGCCACCACTGCAACAGTCCATTGGCATATATTTAGGCCCAGCACACACACAGGCAGAGGAGAGAGGTCCCGTAACAGAGAATCTGTCTTCATGTCAGCAGAGAATTAGTCTGCATGTCATAGCAGAGAATCAGGCTTCACGTCACCCACCACTGCAACAGTCCATTGGCATATATTTAGGCCCAGCAGCCAGGCAGAGGAGGGAGGTCCCGTAACAGAGAATCTGTCTTCATGTCAGCAGAGAATTAGTCTGCATGTCATAGCAGAGAATGAGGCTTCACGTCAGCCACCACTGCAACAGTCCATTGGCATATATTTAGGCCCAGCACACACACAGGCAGAGGAGAGAGGTCCCGTAACAGAGAATCTGTCTTCATGTCAGCAGAGAATTAGTCTGCATGTCATAGCAGAGAATGAGGCTTCACGTCAGCCACCACTGCAACAGTCCATTGGCATATATTTAGGCCCAGCACACACACAGGCAGAGGAGAGAGGTCCCGTAACAGACAATCTGGCTTCATGTCAGCAGAGAATTAGTCTGCATGTCATAGCAGAGAATGAGGCTTCACGTCACCCACCACTGCAACAGTCCATTGGCATATATTTAGGCCCAGCACCCAGGCAGAGGAGGGAGGTCCCGTAACAGAGAATCTGTCTTCATGTCAGCAGAGAATTAGTCTGCATGTCATAGCAGAGAATGAGGCTTCACGTCAGCCACCACTGCAACAGTCCATTGGCATATATTTAGGCCCAGCACACACACAGGCAGAGGAGAGAGGTCCCGTAACAGAGGATCTGGCTTCATGTCAGCAGAGAATCAGTCTGCATGTCATAGCAGAGAATCAGGCTTCACGTCAGGACTGCAGACAACTGACACACCTCACACAAACTCCTGTCTCTCTGCCTGGAAAAACGACAAACAGCCAAGTTTTTGTGGGTGAAAGGTCGGTCACAGCTTTATTCTTATTTTAGCTCAATCCTTTAAGAATAACCCAACAATAACTGCCCGGCCCAAAGCCGGTCCCCGGAGTGCGAGAAGCGCTATGCCACACCAAACATTGGTGCGCAAGTCCGCCTTCCCCTCCGCTGTAACTTTTGTAATCCTCCGACCTCCAGCTGTGACTTGAATCAGAACTGAAAAGAAAATACAAAAACATCGGAACAATAACCAAAGGGAGGGAGGGTGGGAAGCTTCCTTCCAGAGGTGCCGGAGACTGAGAGGCAGGACACAGGGATGACCCTCCTTTTTATTGACTCTAAGGGGTGGTGCCTTCACCTATTACCCTGCCCCCCCAAGGGAGGGGGGGAGCGAGCACTTACCAGCTATGTTACTACAGCAGGACGACAGTGGGATTTAACTCCCAAACTGCCAGCAGTGTCTGCAGTCCGGCGCGCCTGCGTTATACACTGTGGCGCTGGTAGACTGCAGACAACTGACACACCTCACACAAACTCCTGTCTCTCTGCCTGGAAAAACGACAAACAGCCAAGTTTTTGTGGGTGAAAGGTCGGTCACAGCTTTATTCTTATTTTAGCTCAATCCTTTAAGAATAACCCAACAATAGCTGCCCGGCCCAAAGCCGGTCCCCGGAGTGCGAGAAGCGCTATGCCACACCAAACATTGGTGCGCAAGTCCGCCTTCCCCTCCGCTGTAACTTTTGTAATCCTCCGACCTCCACGGAGGAGCCCGTGTAACTCTACACGGCGCTCCGACCCCCACCCAACAAAAACAAGGCTTGCTCAACACCATCCTGCAGGCCAGAGAGGAAAATATCTAATCCGATATCATTGAGGTGCACACCATCGGGCCGCATCAAACGCTGGTTGTCACCCTCCAGCTGGTAGTGGCGAATAACTACTCCTCCCCGGGATCGAACAAAACGGGATATTCTAGCATTAACGGACCTTCTGGCCCTCTCAACTGAACCAGAATCCCTCGCACCCTGCCAAGTGACCCTGGGAATCATCTCTGACCACACAATAATGACTTCAGGAAAGAAAGTTGGAATTCTTTCTAAATCTGCTCTAATGAGGGTAATGAGCTCTGCTACTTTCAGCAAGCAGAGGTCATTACCCCCAGCATGGATCGCAAGGATCACAGGGGGGCGTGCCAATGTGCTGAGGTGAACCGATTCCGGCAAAACCTGCGACCAGCGAAGGCCACGGATGCCACGCCAAATGACTTCCACATTCCGGAAACCCAAACTCCGACCGCCGGGTCTTGTTTCAGCTCTCTGACCAGCCCAGAACAGGTACGAATGCCCCACAAAACAGACCGTGGGTCGAAGGGAATCATAACCCGTCCAGGTCCTAGGAGCCACTGAGGCTCTAATGAGAGGCATCAATCGCTCAGCGGGATGTCCCAGAGATGGGCCGGGCACATGGATCCCTCCTGTGAAGCTGCTGGCACTAGGGTCCGGAACTCCTGCCAATGAAAGCGAGAAAGCGCATCAGCAGCACTGTTAAGGATACCTGGAACATGAGAGGCACGAAAATAAATATTATCCTGTAAACATCTCAACACCAGGTGGCGCAACATCGCCAAAACAGGGGGGGATGAGGAAGACAACCGGTTAATGCAATGAACAACAGACATATTATCCGTCCAAAAACATACCCGCCTATTTTGTAGCGAGGGACCCCATAATTCAATGGCCACAATAATGGGAAAAAGTTCCAACAAAGTAATATTGGAACAAAGGCCTGCTGCGCGCCACTCTTGAGGCCAGGGGGATGCGCACCACTGGGTACCTAGGATGGCGCCAAAACCGGCAGAACCCGCCGCATCAGTAAACAGAGACAGGTCGTGGCTGGAAATTTCCGGGAGCTGCCAGCACGTATGGCCGTTGTAAGAAAACAGAAAACTGCGCCACACCTGAAGGTCCTGTTTAAGTTTGCGCGTTAAGCGTACATGGTGCCGCGGGTTAGTGATGCCCCGAGTCGCCAAGGACAAACGCCTGGAAAAGACTCTGCCCATCGGCATGACACGGCACGCAAAAACAAGGAGACCCAGTAGGGACTGCAACTGCTTGAGCGTGACAGATTTAACAGAGCAAAAACCTTCAATAAGTGCTAACAGCTTGGCAAGCTTATCACAGGGGAGCCGGAAAACCATAGCTAGTGAATCAATTTCAATGCCTAAGAACACAATGTTGGTGGACGGGCCTACCGTTTTATCAGGAGACAGGGGGACCCCGAATCTAGACATTAGGAAACAGAAAGTGTCTAACAGGAACTTACACTTGGGGGAATCACCTGGGGCTATGAACAAGAAGTCATCTAAATAATGAATTATGGAACTAGAACCCGTCTCAAACCTGACGACCCATTCCAAGAAAGAACTGAACAATTCAAAGAAGTAACAAGACATTGCGCATCCCATGGGCAACCGGGTGTCATAATAGTAGCAATTATCCACCATGCAGCCTAGCAGATGGTAACAATCCGGGTGCACAGGGAGCAGGCGGAAGGCAGATTCAATGTCTGACTTTGACAATAAGGCACCCCGGCCTGCCGCTCTCAGTAAAGAGACTGCCCTGTCAAAGGAAACATAAGAGACTGTAGCATCCTCCTTAGAAATACCGTCATTAACAGACTCGCCTTTGGGGAAGGACAAATGATGGATAAGTCGAAAACTGCCTGGCTCCCGCTTCGGTACCAGGCCCAATGGAGAAACCCGGATATTATCAAAAGGAGGGGTGAAAAAGGGGCCCACTATTCTACCTAACTCAACCTCCTTCCGAATTTTAGACCGCAACACCTCCGGGTACCGGGAGGCAGACGGAAGGTTGGCCGCCCAGCTAGGGCGCCAGGACAACTGAAAAGGAATGAAAAAACCAAATGAAAAACCAAACCTAAGCTCAGCGGAAGCCCTTTTATTGGGGTACAGCTCTAACCACGGGGACATCTCTGCTACGCTCACTGGGCTCTTTTGCGGTAGAGGAAGCATTGGATCTGGCCGGCTGCTGTCTAGGGCATCGAATGGCCGAATGAGATCCCCCACAGATGGAACACTCATGTTTGAATTTACATAGGGCGAAGAACCTGCAGTGGCCTTCGTTATACAGCCAGCAGGATCCTGGCCTGCGGATTGACACCGGCCCCTGACCGCTGGAAGTGAGGCCGGGGGCCGCTGACTGAAAGGGCACAGATTTTTGTGACAGCATCAGTCGCAACCAGAGGTCTGTGGATTTGACACCCCAACCGATATCAGGCTGGAGTGCCAAACGCCTACGGAACTCCTCGTCGTAGCGCCACCAGGCAGAACCGCCGTGGGACTTATAGGCGCTATAAACGGATTCCAAATACAGAAATAATTCACCGCAGCGCTCTGGGTGCCTCTGTGCCATAACATGACCTAAGACCGAGAAGGCCTGTAGCCAATTACCCATGGTGCGCGCCACCTTGGGCCGGCGATCGGTAAACCTGTCTGAATTGGGGCGACGCTCTTTATCTATAGTATGCTGGTCTACAGTAACTAATGACCAGATGTCTATGTATTGGTTAGACCAAATTTTCTCCTTAGTGTCCATGTCCAAGTGCGCCCCCAAAGGAGACAGGCCGCAAAACAGCGATTCTTTATGATCACCTGCCCTAGGCGGGGCAGCAGGAGGGGGCTTACCTGCAGCAGCATTACTCCCGTCCAAGTGCGACAATAAAGATTTAAGTACCGGGACCAACTGGGGACCCAAAGAGGCCCCCCAAGCCCCCGTAAAATTCAACTCACCGGTAGTAGAAGGACCTGGAGGTTCCACTGGGGCGATTGGAGGATTCGGATCCTGCACCGCGCTGGCCCGGCTGGCCCCGCGAGAAGCCTGTGCAGCTGATGAATGGGCACCCCTTCTGCGTTGTGAATGAGACCTGCCAGCGGTATCGCTGCAGGAGCTGACCTCCGTTGATGAAGGTGACCGCCAGCGAGACGATCTGGAGCGGGCACTTCTGTG
Source organism: Bufo gargarizans (assembly GCF_014858855.1). Classification (NCBI taxonomy): domain Eukaryota; kingdom Metazoa; phylum Chordata; class Amphibia; order Anura; family Bufonidae; genus Bufo; species Bufo gargarizans. The sequence continues at coordinate 176,796,740 of NC_058082.1, forward strand.
GGACCGCCGCGCAGACCGTGACCGATGACGGGAACAACGTTGATGACAAGCTGCCGACCTGCGCCGATAACGGCGGTCGGATACATCAGGTGAGTTTGAAGATGAGCGCCGTCTGGAATTGGGACGTTCCCCCATATGCGCAATAGCGGCAGAGACCCCAGTAGGGGGACCTAAATGGGCCATAAGCGATGAGGAAGTGGTGGGATTGGCTACAATAAAGTCAGGCAGGGTGGCCTGAGTGGGATTGGGGGGTTGGAGGGGTGGGCTGGCAGGGGCATTAGTGCAACTGTTGGCACTCCCAGGAGCCTGTACCTCAGTAGGGGGGGCATCCCTGGGCTCATCTGCAGATGACACATTAGAATTTCTATTGCCCATAATCCCTGGGGTGACAGTCTGCAGCAGGGAGCTGAGGAGAGAGGAGCTTGCCTGCCAGGGAGCGGGAAACTGCTGAGGACTGGAGGGGGGCGGAGCCACAGACCACGCTGCCGGAAGCACTGAATGCACTCCGGCCAGCTCTCTGGAAACATCGCTACCCAGCTCAGTAACACAGGAGAGCGCAGCTGTATGCTGCGCTGCAGGGACCTGGGATGCCTGGGCACTTAGTGCCAGAGTGGGGGCAGAGATCACAGCAGATGTGGGCACACTAGCCCTATTATTAGGCACTAGCTCAGGCAAGGGGACAGAGGGAGCTCGGGGGTTAATGAAAGAAGCAGGGGGCGGGAGACCAGAACGTGCTGCAGGCTGAGCTAATAACACTCTTGCACACACGCTGGAGGCTGCGCACCCCCGCTTTGAACCTCTCACACGTGGAGGAGGGAGGGAGGGAAAGCTGAGTCTGGCTGGGGCTCTAGTACGCCGTTTAGGGCGGCCAGAAACTAAAGAGTCCCCTGCAGGCATAGCAGGAGGGGGCTCCTGCAAGCCAGCAATGAGGGATGTCAGGAAAGCTGGGTTCTCCTGGACTCTAGCAGCTAGGGCTGCCAGGAGGGCTCTGTCGTCGGCCATACCTTGTTAGGAAGCTTCCTTCCAGAGGTGCCGGAGACTGAGAGGCAGGACACAGGGATGACCCTCCTTTTTATTGACTCTAAGGGGTGGTGCCTTCACCTATTACCCTGCCCCCCCAAGGGAGGGGGGGAGCGAGCACTTACCAGCTATGCTACTACAGCAGGACGACAGTGGGATTTAACTCCCAAACTGCCAGCAGTGTCTGCAGTCCGGCGCGCCTGCGTTATACACTGTGGCGCTGGTACCACCACTGCAACAGTCCATTGTCATAAATTTAGGCCCAGCACCCAGGCAGAGGAGAGAGGTCCCGTAACAGAGAATCTGGCTTCATGTCAGCAGAGAATCAGTCTTCATATCATAGCAGAGAATCAGGCTTCACGTCACCCACCACTGTAAGAGTCAATTTTCATAAATTTAGGCCCAGAACCCAGGCAGAGGAGAAAGGTCCCGTAACAGACAATCTGGCTTCATGTCAGCAGAGAATCAGTCTGCATGTCATAGCAGAGAATCAGGCTTCACGTCAGCCACCACTGCAACAGTCCATTGGCATATATTTAGGCCTAGCACACAGGCAGAGGAGAGAGGTCCCGTAACAGACAATCTGGCTTCATGTCAGCAGAGAATTAGTCTGCATGTCATAGCAGAGAATCAGGCTTCATGTCAGCCACCACTGCAACAGTCCATTGGCATATATTTAGGCCTAGCACACAGGCAGAGGAGAGGTTCATTCAACTTTGGGTAGCATCGCAATATAATGGTAAAATGAAAATAAAAATAGGATTGAATGAGGAAGTGCCCTGGAGTCCAATAATATATGGTTATGGGGAGGTAGTTAATGTCTAATCTGGACAAGGTCCTGTGGGATCCATGCCTGGTTCATTTTTATGAACGTCAGCTTGTCCACATTGGCTGTAGACAGGCGGCTGCGTTTGTCTGTAATGACGCCCCCTGCCGTGCTGAATACACGTTCAGACAAAACGCTGGCTGCCGGGCAGGCCAGCACCTCCAAGGCATAAAAGGCTAGCTCTGGCCACGTGGACAATTTAGAGACCCAGAAGTTGAATGGGGCCGAACCATCAGTCAGTACGTGGAGGGGTGTGCACACGTACTGTTCCACCATGTTAGTGAAATGTTGCCTCCTGCTAACACGTTGCGTATCAGGTGGTGGTGCAGTTAGCTGTGGCGTGTTGACAAAAGTTTTCCACATCTCTGCCATGCTAACCCTGCCCTCAGAGGAGCTGGCCGTGACACAGCTGCCTTGGCGACCTCTTGCTCCTCCTCTGCCTTGGCCTTGGGCTTCCACTTGTTCCCCTGTGACATTTGGGAATGCTCTCAGTAGCGCGTCTACCAACGTGCGCTTGTACTCGCGCATCTTCCTATCACGCTCCAGTGCAGGAAGTAAGGTGGGCACATTGTCTTTGTAGCGTGGATCCAGCAGGGTGGCAACCCAGTAGTCCGCACAGGTTAAAATGTGGGCAACTCTGCTGTCGTTGCGCAGGCACTGCAGCATGTAGTCGCTCATGTGTGCCAGGCTGCCCAGGGATAAGGACAAGCTGTCCTCTGTGGGAGGCGTATCGTCATCGTCCTGCCTTTCCCCCCAGCCACGCACCAGTGATGGACCCGAGCTGCGTTGGGTGCCACCCCGCTGTGACCATGCTTCATCCTCATCCTCCTCCACCTCCTCCTCATCCTCGTCCTCCTCGTCCTCCAGTAGTGGGCCCTGGCTGGCCACATTTGTACCTGGCCTCTGCTGTTGCCAAAAACCTCCCTCTGAGTCACTTCGAAGAGACTGGCCTGAAAGTGCTAAAAATGACCCCTCTTCCTCCTCCTCCTCCTCCTCCTCCTCCTGGGCCACCTCCTCTTCCATCATCGCCCTAAGTGTTTTCTCAAGGAGACATAGAAGTGGTATTGTAACGCTGATAACGGTGTCATCGCCACTGGCCATGTTGGTGGAGTACTCGAAACAGCGCAACAGGGCACACAGGTCTCGCATGGAGGCCCAGTCATTGGTGGTGAAGTGGTGCTGTTCTGTAGTGCGACTGACCCGTGCGTGCTGCAGCTGAAACTCCACTATGGCCTGCTGCTGCTCGCACAGTCTGTCCAGCATGTGCAAGGTGGAGTTCCACCTGGTGGGCACGTCGCATATGAGGCGGTGAGCGGGAAGGCCGAAGTTACGCTGTAGCGCAGACAGGCGAGCAGCAGCAGGATGTGAACGCCGGAAGCGCGAACAGACGGCCCGCACTTTATGCAGCAGCTCTGACATGTCGGGGTAGTTGTGAATGAACTTCTGCACCACCAAATTCAGCACATGCGCCAAGCAAGGGATGTGCGTCAAATTGGCTAGTCCCAGAGCTGCAACGAGATTTCGCCCATTATCACACACCACCAGGCCGGGCTTGAGGCTCACCGGCAGCAACCACTCGTCGGTCTGTTGTTCTATACCCCGCCACAACTCCTGTGCGGTGTGGGGCCTGTCCCCCAAACATATGAGTTTCAGAATGGCCTGCTGACGTTTACCCCGGGCTGTGCTGAAGTTGGTGGTGAAGGTGTGTGGCTGACTGGATGAGCAGGTGGAAGAAGAGGAGGAGGAAGCCGAGAAGGAGGAGGTGGCAACAGGAGGCAAAGAATGTTGCCCTGCGATCCTTGGCGGCGGAAGGACGTGCGCCAAACAGCTCTCCGCCTGGGGCCCAGCTGCCACTACATTTACCCAGTGTGCAGTTAGGGAGATATAGCGTCCCTGGCCGTGCTTACTGGTCCACGTATCTGTGGTTAGGTGGACCTTGCCACAGATGGCGTTGCGCAGTGCACACTTGATTTTATCGGATACTTGGTTGTGCAGGGAAGGCACGGCTCTCTTGGAGAAGTAGTGCCGGCTGGGAACAACATACTGTGGGACAGCAAGCGACATGAGCTGTTTGAAGCTGTCTGTGTCCACCAGCCTAAATGACAGCATTTCATAGGCCAGTAGTTTAGAAATGCTGGCATTCAGGGCCAGGGATCGAGGGTGGCTAGGTGGGAATTTACGCTTTCTATCAAATGTTTGTGAGATGGAGAGCTGAACGCTGGCGTGTGACATGGTTGAGACGCTTGGTGACGGAGGTGGTGGTGGTGGTGTTGGTGGTACATCCCCTGTTTGCTGGGCGGCAGGTGCCAACGTTCCTCCAGAGGCGGAGGAAGAGGCCGAGGCGGCAGCAGCAGAATAGGCCGAGGCGGCAGCAGCAGAAGAGGTAGCAGGGGGAGCCTGAGTGACTTCCTTGGTTTTAAGGTGTTTACTCCACTGCAGTTCATGCTTTGCATGCAGGTGCCTGGTCATGCAGGTTGTGCTCAGGTTCAGAACGTTAATGCCTCGCTTCAGGCTCTGATGGCACAGCGTGCAAACCACTCGGGTCTTGTCGTCAGCACATTGTTTGAAGAAGTGCCATGCCAGGGAACTCCTTGAAGCTGCCTTTGGGGTGCTCGGTCCCAGATGGCGGCGGTCAGTAGCAGGCGGAGTCTCTTGGCGGCGGGTGTTCTGCTTTTGCCCACTGCTCCCTCTTTTGCTACGCTGTTGGCTCGGTCTCACCACTGCCTCTTCCTCCGAACTGTGAAAGTCAGTGGCACGACCTTCATTCCATGTGGGGTCTAGGACCTCATCGTCCCCTGCATCGTCTTCCACCCAGTCTTGATCCCTGACCTCCTGTTCAGTCTGCACACTGCAGAAAGACGCAGCAGTTGGCACCTGTGTTTCGTCATCATCAGAGACATGCTGAGGTGGTATTCCCATGTCCTCATCATCAGGAAACATAAGTGGTTGTGCGTCAGTGCATTCTATGTCTTTCACCGCTGGGGAAGGGCTAGGTGGATGCCCTTGGGAAACCCTGCCAGCGGAGTCTTCAAACAGCATAAGAGACTGCTGCATAACTTGAGGCTGAGACAGTTTCCCTGGTATGCATGGGGGTGATGTGACAGACTGATGGGGTTGGTTTTCAGGCGCCATCTGTGCGCTTTCTGCAGAAGACTGGGTGGGAGATAATGTGAACGTGCTGGATCCACTGTCGGCCACCCAATTGACTAATGCCTGTACCTGCTCAGGCCTTACCATCCTTAGAACGGCATTGGGCCCCACCATATATCGCTGTAAATTCTGGCGGCTACTGGGACCTGAGGTAGTTGGTACACTAGGACGTGTGGATGTGGCAGAACGGCCACGTCCTCTCCCAGCACCAGAGGGTCCACTAACACCACCACGACCATGTCCACGTCCGCGTCCCTTACTAGATGTTTTTCTCATTGTTATGGTTCACCACAACAACAAATATATTATTTGGCCCAATGTATTGTATTCAAATTCAGCGGGATATAAATTTGAGGCCTAGTATTTAGGCGCTGGGTGACCGGTATGGATTTAGTGACAGAATTAGACTTGGAAATGCACAGAAGCGTGTGTGTGAAGTTATTCTGAATGACCCTATGTGCACCTTCAATATGATCTACCCTTTTAGGGATAGATTTCAAATAGCTCTGATATAGCAGAAACGACTAAATTATGAAATTGCTAAATTGGGAATTGTATTTCAACCCAGAACAAAAAATGTGCTTTGACGGACACTAAATAACTTTCCCAGCCACAACAGGACAGCGGTAACGAGAGATTTAGCGGGATATAAATTTGAGGCCTAGTATTTAGGCGCTGGGTGACAGGTATGGGTTTAGTGACAGAATTAGATTTGGAAATGCACAGTAGCGGGTGTGTGAAGTTATTCTGAATGACCCTATGTGCACCTTGAATATTATATACCCTTTTAGGGATAGATTTCAAATAGCTCTGATATAGCAGAAACCACTAAATTATGAAATTGCTAAATTGGGAATTGTATTTCAACCCAGAACAAGAAATGTGCTTGAACGGACACTAAATAACTCGCCCAGCTACAGCACTAGGGACAGATTTAGCTGGATATAAATTTGAGGCCTAGTATTTAGGCGCTGGGTGACAGGTATGGATTTAGTGACAGAATTAGACTTGGAAATGCACAGTAGCGGTGTGTGTGAAGTTATTCTGAATGACCCTATGTGCACCTTGAATATTATATACCCTTTTAGGGATAGATTTCAAATAGCTCTGATATAGCAGAAACCACTAAATTATGAAATTGCTAAATTGGGAATTGTATTTCAACCCAGAACAAGAAATGTGCTTGAACGGACACTAAATAACTCGCCCAGCTACAGCACTAAGGACAGATTTAGCGGGATATAAATTTGAGGCCTAGTATTTAGGCGCTGGGTGACAGGTATGGGTTTAGTGCCAGAATTAGACTTGGAAATACACAGTAGCGGGTGTGTGTGAAGTTATTCTGAATGACCCAATGTGCACCTTGAATATTATATACCCTTTTAGGGATAGATTTCAAATAGCTCTGATATAGCAGAAACCACTAAATTATGAAATTGCTAAATTGGGAATTGTATTTCAACCCAGAACAAGAAATGTGCTTGAACGGACACTAAATAACTCGCCCAGCTACAGCACTAAGGACAGATTTAGCGGGATATAAATTTGAGGCCTAGTATTTAGGCGCTGGGTGACAGGTATGGGTTTAGTGCCAGAATTAGACTTGGAAATACACAGTAGCGGGTGTGTGTGAAGTTATTCTGAATGACCCAATGTGCACCTTGAATATTATATACCCTTTTAGGGATAGATTTCAAATAGCTCTGATATAGCAGAAACCACTAAATTATGAAATTGCTAAATTGGGAATTGTATTTCAACCCAGAACAAGAAATGTGCTTGAACGGACACTAAATAACTCGCCCAGCTACAGCACTAAGGACAGATTTAGCGGGATATAAATTTGAGGCCTAGTATTTAGGCGCTGGGTGACAGGTATGGGTTTAGTGCCAGAATTAGACTTGGAAATACACAGTAGCGGGTGTGTGTGAAGTTATTCTGAATGACCCAATGTGCACCTTGAATATTATATACCCTTTTAGGGATAGATTTCAAATAGCTCTGATATAGCAGAAACCACTAAATTATGAAATTGCTAAATTGGGAATTGTATTTCAACCCAGAACAAGAAATGTGCTTGAACGGACACTAAATAACTCGCCCAGCTACAGCACTAAGGACAGATTTAGCGGGATATAAATTTGAGGCCTAGTATTTAGGCGCTGGGTGACAGGTATGGGTTTAGTGCCAGAATTAGACTTGGAAATACACAGTAGCGGGTGTGTGTGAAGTTATTCTGAATGACCCAATGTGCACCTTGAATATTATATACCCTTTTAGGGATAGATTTCAAATAGCTCTGATATAGCAGAAACCACTAAATTATGAAATTGCTAAATTGGGAATTGTATTTCAACCCAGAACAAGAAATGTGCTTGAACGGACACTAAATAACTCGCCCAGCTACAGCACTAAGGACAGATTTAGCGGGATATAAATTTGAGGCCTAGTATTTAGGCGCTGGGTGACAGGTATGGGTTTAGTGCCAGAATTAGACTTGGAAATACACAGTAGCGGGTGTGTGTGAAGTTATTCTGAATGACCCAATGTGCACCTTGAATATTATATACCCTTTTAGGGATAGATTTCAAATAGCTCTGATATAGCAGAAACCACTAAATTATGAAATTGCTAAATTGGGAATTGTATTTCAACCCAGAACAAGAAATGTGCTTGAACGGACACTAAATAACTCGCCCAGCTACAGCACTAAGGACAGATTTAGCGGGATATAAATTTGAGGCCTAGTATTTAGGCGCTGGGTGACAGGTATGGGTTTAGTGCCAGAATTAGACTTGGAAATACACAGTAGCGGGTGTGTGTGAAGTTATTCTGAATGACCCAATGTGCACCTTGAATATTATATACCCTTTTAGGGATAGATTTCAAATAGCTCTGATATAGCAGAAACCACTAAATTATGAAATTGCTAAATTGGGAATTGTATTTCAACCCAGAACAAGAAATGTGCTTGAACGGACACTAAATAACTCGCCCAGCTACAGCACTAGGGACAGATTTAGCTGGATATAAATTTGAGGCCTAGTATTTAGGCGCTGCGTGACAGGTATGGGTTTAGTGACAGAATTAGACTTGGAAATACACAGTAGCGGGTGTGTGTGAAGTTATTCTGAATGACCCAATGTGCACCTTGAATATTATATACCCTTTTAGGGATAGATTTCAAATAGCTCTGATATAGCAGAAACCACTAAATTATGAAATTGCTAAATTGGGAATTGTATTTCAACCCAGAACAAGAAATGTGCTTGAACGGACACTAAATAACTCGCCCAGCTACAGCACTAGGGACAGATTTAGCTGGATATAAATTTGAGGCCTAGTATTTAGGCGCTGGGTGACCGGTATGGATTTAGTGACAGAATTAGACTGGGATATGGCCAAAAAATAAACAGACTATTGCTGGTTAAATGCACTTGGTGTGACAGCTTCACCCTGATGTAGGCTTTAGCCAAAAAACAACCACACCATTGAGGGTTAAATGCACTTGGTGACAGGCGCAGCTTGCCCCTGATTTAGTATATGGCCAAAAAATGAACAGACTATTGCTGGTTAAATGCACTTGGTGTGACAGCTTCACCCTGATGTAGGCTTTAGCCAAAAAACAACCACACCATTGAGGGTTAAATGCACTTGGTGACAGGCGCAGCTTGCCCCTGATTTTGTATATGGCCAAAAAATGAACAGACTATTGCTGGTTAAATGCACTTGGTGTGACAGCTTCACCCTGATGTAGGCTTTAGCCAAAAAACAACCACACCATTGAGGGTTAAATGCACTTGGTCGCAGCTTGTGCTGGCGCACCACAAGACACAAAATGGCCGCCGATCACCCCAGAAAAATGTGACTGACAAACGGTCTGTGCAGCCTAAAAACAGTGAGCAATTGAGGATCAGCAGCTCAATGATCCACAGCTGCAGATCGATCAGTTAATCAAGTCCTTTGGAGGAGTTAATCTGCCTAATCTCGCCCTACTGTCGCAGCCGCAACCTCTCCCTACGCTAATCAGAGCAGAGTGACGGGCGGCGCTATGTGACTCCAGCTTAAATAGAGGCTGGGTCACATGGTGCTCTGGCCAATCACAGCCATGCCAATAGTAGGCATGGCTGTGATGGCCTCTTGGGGCAAGTAGTATGACGCTTGTTGATTGGCTGCTTTGCAGCCTTTCAAAAAGCGCCAAGAAAGCGTCACAAAAGCGCGAAGAAAGCGACGAACACCGAACCCGAACCCGGACTTTTACGAAAATGTCCGGGTTCGGGTCCGTGTCACGGACACCCCAAAATTCGGTACGAACCCGAACTATACAGTTCGAGTTCGCTCATCCCTATTTCTGATACGTATTTTCAGCTCATTTACAGTGCATCCAACATATTGAACTTTACAGATTCTGCATGTAATAACATGCACAACAAACTCCATATTACAGTTGATATATTGTATCTGTTGTTATTCACTGTAGATGTAACCTCCTTAGTGACACACATGTATCGGCAGCAAATGCATTTCCTGCTTCCACATTTATAATTGCCAGTAGTTTTTGGCCAGGAACATGGCCGAGGAATGGTATCAGTAAACAGGCTGGGGCTGAGTTTTCTTTCCCACCGTAGGTGCTTTCTTGGATATACACCTGATACCCGCAGACACCACATCTCTCCACTCCTCATCGGAATTTAGGACAGGGAGATGTTTGCGGATAATTCTGCATGTGTGTGGATATTCTCTACTGTGGTTAGTAATAAAAACACTACTTTTTTGTCCTCCTCAGCAAGGTCTTCACTTTTTTGACATCTATAGGATTTTTTCAAGGTTTGAGGAAAGATCAGAGATTCCCTATCTTTCAGTCGGGCAAACTCAACGCCTTTATTAATGTTCTGGAGTGTATAGCCACTCAGGAGTCTCTGTAATAATCTCTGTTTCTTTTAAGAACAACCCATCTGTAGAGAAATTACATCTAGCTCTAATCATTTCCCCCTTTGGAATGTTATTTATGACATGCGGTGGGTGGCAGGAGGAGGCAAGAAGAATGGTGTTCCCAGATGTCTTTTTTCTAAAGGTACTGGTAGTGACCAATCCCTCAGAGAGGTCCGATTCCAAATGTAAATCAAGAAAACCAATTTTAGCTGAATTAGGATACTAGGGTCACCTAATTCTCCCCCCCCCCCCCGCCAAACCCACAGCATATCATCTATATAACGTCCATACCATTTAATAGAGTCAGCAAAGTGGTTGTCCTCAAGAAACAGAAAATGTCGCTCCCTCCACGCCATGTATATGTTTGCAATAGATGGTGAGTGTTTGGCCCCCATTGAAACACCCGACATTTGGAGATGGTATTTCCTATTGAACATAAAGAAATTATGTCTCATCATAAAATCCACACATATGCACAAGAAATCCTGCAGTTCCACAGTATAGTCGCTATAGTGCGTCAGAAAACACTTAAGAGCCACAATGGCTGAATCCTGAGGAATGTTAGTATATAGTGCGGTAATATCAGACACATTGACTTCAATGGGTCCACAACCTGCAAGATGCAGCAAAAGATAAGACATGTTCTATCTTATAGGGCAGTGGTGGCGAACCTATGGCACGGGTGCCAGAGGCGGCACTCAGAGCCCTTTCTGTGGGCACCCACACCCTGGGAAAAGTCTATGGTGTACCAATATGCCTTGGACTTTTCCTGCCATTCATCAGCGCCGGGTTCACTATGAATGGCACTGGCAGTGCACTGAATGTAGGCAGGATATTACAGCTACATGATAAAGTACATGGAAGATATACTATATTAGACTGTAGTGTTGGCACTTTGCTATAAATAAGTAAGTTTTGGGTTACAGTTTGGGCACTCAGTCTGTAAAAGGTTCGCCATCACTGTTATAGGGCAAGAAGGCAAGGACTCAGAAGCCCATGGAAACACATAGAAGCCCTTCCGTGTCCTTCCAGGTCCGTGCCTCCACAGCTCAAAAGATAGGACATATGCTATCTTTCTTTGCATCTTGTGGATCACGGATCAATTGAAGGCAATAGGTCCGCACCGCGATGCAGAGTTCACATGGCCAGTGTTATGTCCAAGTTGTATCTGTATTTTTATGGACCCATTGTTACAATGCCTATTCTTGTCAGAAAAACGGACAAGAATAGAACATGTTTTATATGTTTTATCTTTTTTGTGGGGCTGTAGAATGTACATAAGGATGCAGTCTGCATCTAATCCGGGGAGAATGCAGATCAGATGCAGACGAAAAATGCAGTTGTGTGAATGTGTTCCCAGCATTATAGTTACTGCAAGGTAGTGAAAATTTTGATTTGCACACTGTAAGGGATCACTCTCTCTCAGAGGGGGTCGCAATCACAGATTTCTCCTCTAACAATTGGTTGCAAGTCCAAGTGGTGCTTTATTTATGGCACTTCAGCACCATCACACACATAAACATAAAAAAAAAACACCTGCCCGTCTGGGCTCTACCTAATACATGTGTCATCTGTATCTCACCTATACAGCGCAGTCCACAAAGCATGGTATTAGATCCGGTTTTCCTCAGCCTTGTGGCCCCTTAGCCCTCCTGGCTGAGACCACACAGAGCCTCTGCAGGCTTCAGTTTTCAAGTACCACTGGACTCCTACACTGAGGGCTGGTTTATCCCCCTGTGATTACATCCAGCTGGCCTCACCTGCGGTGGAATAGGGGTGTGGACTGGAATATCCACCCCCTCCAGACCTCTATTAAGTAGAGGCCTGTCACTGCCTCACAACACATATGATTGCAGTGTGTAGTTATTATATCTATCTACTATTGCATAGTCTGATGGAGATGGGGGGTATATTGATTTGATCACTCTACACATTTAAAGTGACATATATATATATATATATATATATATATATATATATATATATATTTTTTTTTTTATGTTGTAACTGCATTGTTGTCTTATTGATTACCCTACTGATTTGATTGATTGGCATTGTATCAGTGTTGGATTCCAGGGTTACTTAAATGTATATATTATTTTTTATTGATATTAATAAAAATGCTATTAAGTGGGTATTATTGGGGCTCTTTTGCCCCGGTATATTTAATAGGATTTATGGGTTCATTTATCAAACAACTGGTGTAAAGTAGAACTGTCTTAGTTGCCCATAGCAACCAATCAGATTCTACCTTTCATTTTTCACAGCTCCTTTGGAAAATGAAAGGTGGAATCTGATTGGTGGCTATGGGCAACTAAAACGGTTCTACTTTACACCAGTATGATAAATGACCCCATTAGTGTTTTTTGATAGATTTGCTTTTAAACTATTTGATTTTTATTGTGATTTGTTTAATGCTGGTTTTCCCACACCTGCATGACATTAGAATAATTAGTCGGTGTGTTTTTTCTCAGAGCTACAGGTGAAACTCGAAAAATTAGAATATCGTGCAAAAGTCCATTTATTTCAGTAATGCAAATGAAAAGGAATTGCATTAATGCAGCTTAAAATTAGAATTTTGTGAAAAGGTTCAATATTCTAGGCTCAAAGTGTCACATTCTAGTCAGCTAATTAGTCCATACCCCCTGAGCAAAGGGTACCTCAAAATTGTGACTTTGGGGTTTTATAAGTGTAAGCCATAATCATCCAAATTATAACAAATAAAGGCTTGAAATATCTGGCTTTGCATGTAATGAGTCTATCTCATATGTTAGTTTCACCTTTTAAGTTGCATTACTGAAATAAATGAACTCTGCACAATATTCAAATTTTTCGAGTTTCACCTGTGTGTGTTCCTGAAAAGGTCTCACTCTATCAATGATTATGGACCAGAATGGGTCAGAAAGGTGTCAGAGTAGCGTAGCATTATGCTACAGTATGTTATTTTTTATATAATTAACTGGAAACTAAAAGACAAATGTAGAGATTTGAAAAAAATGAACCGAAATGCTGGTCATAGCAGTCAATATGAACTATAGAACTGTAGTTCTGCTCGCGGTACTAGCATTTATGCAATGTCAAGAACATGGTAGAAACAGTACAAGTATATATATTCAGTATGTCTGCTCTTTTCATAGGACATATACTAACAAAACAACAACTGAAAGTCTGAAATTAGTTTTTAAGTATAAAAATAGATTAGCATGGGAATGTAAATCCCAACTGTTAAATTACACATAGTTTTCTCCCACATACCTTCAATTGAGTTAAATTGCATGCTGAAAAACTTATGCTGAGTCAGCCACATAATTACTATCCTCTGTTCTGCGGACTGGCTTTTACAGCAGTAATTGTTAGTTACGCAACTTTCCATCTAAAATCCCTTTCATTCTTTGAGTTAAGCAGACTATTTAATTCTATGTTAAAATGTTACTTGGCTAAATGTCCTCCATGAATAACTCTGGTCATTATGGTGATAAATATGTAACTATACACAAAAAAAAAAAAATATATATATTATAAATAAGTACAGTAACTGGTGGCGGTTTTCATGCAGTAAATGATTGTATTCCTGCTACGCTTTGTTGTTATCAGCTGCAAACTGTAACATTCTCAAGACAATGCATAGTAGCAGCAAACCAGTGCTGCACTACCCAAATGCACTATATAGAAAGTATATAATTGGTATGTAACACCCCTACTTCAATCAGTTTTTTGGGGGTGCAGCTGGTGTTTCACACCAGTAAAAATTATTTGTTCCAATGTCGTTTGTCATTATCTGTAGCTGAGGTAACGCAGCAAAACCGCAAACAAATGCCGCACTACCCAAATGCACTATATAGAAAGTATATTATTGGTATATCACACCCCTGCTTTAATCAGTTTTTTGTGGGGCATCTGGTATATCAAACCAGTAGAAATTATTTGTTCCAATAGCGTTTGGCAATCTGTGTAGCTGCGGTATTGCAGCAGAACCGCACACAACTGCTGCACAATACAAATGCACAAAACTATGTTAGAAAGTATATTATAAGTATATTACACCCCTCAGTAAGTCACACCTATCGATAGCACACCTATACCAGTCCTTAAAATGACTTTTGTGTCCCAATTTTTTTAATTTTTTTATCAATATGTTTTTAGCATAAACAGTTCAGTAGTTTTTAACATAAACAGTTCAATTGTCTAAACTGTATAGAATATGTTATTAAATGAAGAAGTAATTCATCTATTTATTAATTTATTGATTTTCACAATCAAAGGATATTTTATAGTCCAAATGGTCTCTTTTAATGTGGAAAAGCACTTGCACCATTAAACATGTAAAGATCCTACTTGGATATGAAGCCAGATGCACACATTTAAGAAAACGCATGAAAAACGCAGCAAAACCGCAAGTGCGTTTTTCTGCTAGAGGCTGCCGTATACTATGGAGAACACATTCTATAGATTAGTTTTGACTAATTTGATTGATTCAGACAAGAAAGATAATCAGGAAATATATAAGGAATGGGGTGTGATCCAGTAAGAAGTTTCGAGACAGCCCAAGGAATCCAGATGATTTTTCAGCTGACTATAAAAGTGGGTATGGCATAGGTAACCACTGAAGGAGAAGTAGGCTTACACTCCGAAACGCGTATGGTTGGAAGTCATACACCTATGCACCCCAAGACCCAAGTTTTGATATCCATGGATATATGCTAGAAGAGCACCCTACTAAGAAGTACAAGAATCGCTCTATTGAATAATTACCATATGAACCTCCCCCACTTACTGAGGCCAAGACCATACCGGAGATTGATTCATTGAACATAGGGTGTGGCAGAAAATACCTTGAAAATAAAAAAAAATTATATTTAATATTTTTCTGTGATCTAATCACATTTGCAAGCCCATGTGTGTCAGACGCCCACACATACTGTATTGTGTCCACTGGCTAGTGGCTGGTTCGGCCTGCACTCATACCGTTACAGGGTGTCATTCACCCAAATACCTTTCAGAAAAAAAATATAATATTTAAAATGTAACTGTGATCTAATCACATTTGCAAGGCCGTGTGTGTCAGGCGCCCACACATACTGTACTGTTGCCACTGGCTAGTGGCTGGTTAGGCCTGCACTCATACCGTTATAGGGTGTCATTCACCCAAATACCTTTCAGAAAAATAAAAATAAAAATTAAATTTAACTGTGATCTAATCACATTTGCAAGCCTGTGTGTGTCAGGCGCCCACACATACTCTATTGTGTCCACTGGCTAGTGGCTGGCTAGGCCTGCACTCATACCGTTACAGGATGTCATTCACCCAAATACCTTTTAGAAAAAAAATATTATATTTAACATTTTACTGTGATCTAATCACATTTTCAAGCCTGTGTGTGTCAGGCGCCCAGACATACTGTATTGTGGCCACTGGCTAGTGGCTGGTTAGGCCTGCACTCATACCGTTACAGGGTGTCATTCACCCACATACCTTTCAGAAAAAAAATATATATTTTAAATTTAACTATGCTCTAATCACATTTGCATGCCCGTGTGTGTCAGGCGCCCACACATACTCTACTGTGGCCACTGGCTAGTGGCTGGCAAGGCCTGCACTCATACCGTTACAGGGTGTCATTAACCCAAATACCTTTCAGAAAAAAAAAAATATTTAAAATTTAACTGTGATCTAATCACATTTACAAGCCTGTGTGTGTCAGGCGCCCACACATACTGTATTGTGGCCACTGGCTAGTGGCTGGTTAGGCCTGCACTCATACCGTTACAGGGTGTCATTCACCCAAATACCTTTCAGAAAAAAAAAATTATATTTAAAATTTAACTGTGATCTAATCACATTTGCAAGCCCGTGTGTCAGGCACCTACACATACTGTATTGTGGCCACTGGCTAGTGGCTGGCTAGGCCTGCACTCATACCGTTACAGGGTGTCATTCAGATAAATACCTTGCAGAAAAAAAAATTCTATTTAAAATTTAACTGTGATCTAATCACATTTGCAAGGCTGTGTGTGTCAGGTGCCCACACATACTGTATTGTGGCCACTGGCTAGTGGCTGGTTAGGCCTGCACTCATACCGTTATAGGGTGTCATTCACCCAAATACCTTTCAGAAAAAAAAAAAATGTAAATTTAACTGGGATCTAATCACATTTGCAAGCCCGTGTGTGTCAGGCGCCCACACGTACTCTATTGTTTCCACTGGCTAGTGGCTGGTTAGGCCTGCACTCCTACCGTTACAGGGTGTCATTCACCCAAATACCTTTCAGAAAAAAATAATAATTCTATTTTAAATTTAACTGTGATCTAATCACATTTGCAAGCCCGTGTGTGTCAGGAGCCCACAATAACTCTATTGTGTCCACTGGCTAGTGGCTGGTTAGGCCTGCACTCCTACCGTTACAGGGTGTCATTCACCCAAATACCTTTCAGAAAAAAATAATAATTCTATTTTAAATGTAACTGTGATCTAATCACATTTGCAAGCCCGTGTGTGTCAGGCGCCCACACATACTCTATTGTGTCCACTGGCTAGTGACTGGTTAGGCCTGCACTCATACCATTACAGGGTGTCATTCACCCAAATACCTTTCAGAAAAAAAATATAATATTTAAAATTTAACTGTGATCTAATCACATTTGCAAGGCCGTGTGTGTCAGGCGCCCACACATACTGTATTGTGGCCACTGGCTAGTGGCTGGTTAGGCCTGCACTCATACCGTTACAGGGTGTCATTCACCCAAATACCTTTCAGAAAAATAAAAATTAAATTAAATTTAACTGTGATCTAATCACATTTGCAAGCCTGTGTGTGTCAGGCGCCCACACATACTCTATTGTGTCCACTGGCTAGTGGCTGGTTAGGCCTGCACTCATACCGTTACAGGGTGTCATTCACCCAAATACCTTTCAGAAAAAAAATATTATATTTAAAATTTTAACTGTGATCTAATCACATTTGCAAGCCTGTGTGTGTCAGGCGCCCACACATACTGTATTGTGTCCACTGGCTAGTGGCTGGTTAGGCCTGCACTCATACCGTTACAGGGTGTCATTCACCCACATACCTTTCAGAAAAAAAAATATATATTTTAAATTTAACTGTGCTCTAATCACATTTGCAAGCCCGTGTGTGTCAGGCGCCCACACATACTCTATTGTGGCCACTGGCTAGTGGCTGGCAAGGCCTGCACTCATACCGTTACAGGGTGTCATTAACCCAAATACCTTTCAGAAAAAAAAAATTATTTAAAATTTAACTGTGATCTAATCACATTTACAAGCCTGTGTGTGTCAGGCGCCCACACATACTGTATTGTGGCCACTGGCTAGTGGCTGGCAAGGCCTGCACTCATACCGTTACAGGGTGTCATTCACCCAAATACCTTTCAGAAAAAAAAATTATATTTAAAATTTAACTGTGATCTAATCACATTTGCAAGCCCGTGTGTCAGGCACCTACACATACTGTATTGTGGCCACTGGCTAGTGGCTGGCTAGGCCTGCACTCATACCGTTACAGGGTGTAATTCGCCCAAATACCTTTAAAAAAAAAAAAAGATTCTATTTAATATTTTTCTGTGATCTAATCACATTTGCAAGCCCGTGTGTCAGGCACCTACACATACTGTATTGTGGCCACTGGCTAGTGGCTGGCTAGGCCTGCACTCATACCGTTACAGGGTGTCATTCAGATAAATACCTTGCAGAAAAAAAAATTCTATTTAAAATTTAACTGTGATCTAATCACATTTGCAAGCCTGTGTGTGTCAGGCGCCCACACATACTGTATTGTGTCCACTGGCTAGTGGCTGGTTAGGCCTGCACTCATACCGTTACAGGGTGTCATTCACCCAAATACCTTTCAGAAAAAAAAATATATTTAAATTTAACTGTGATCTAATCACATTTGCAAGCCCGTGTGTGTCAGGCCCCACACATACTCTATTGTGTCCACTGGCTAGTGGCTGGTTAGGCCTGCACTCATACCGTTACAGGGTGTCATTCACCCAAATACCTTTCAGAAAAAAAAATATATTTAAATTTAACTGTGATCTAATCACATTTGCAAGCCCGTGTGTGTCAGGCCCCACACATACTCTATTGTGTCCACTGGCTAGTGGCTGGTTAGGCCTGCACTCATACCGTTACAGGGTGTCATTCACCCAAATACCTTTCAGAAAAAAAAAATCTATTTAAATTTAACTGTGATCTAATCACATTTGCAAGCCCGTGTGTGTGTCAGGCCCCACACATACTAGTATTGTGTCCACTGGCTAGTGGCTGGCTAGGCCTGCACTCATACCGTTACAGGGTGTCATTCACTCAAATACCTTGCAGAAAAAAAATTATATTTAAAATTTAACTGTGATCTAATCACATTTGCAAGCCCGTGTGTGTCAGGCGCCCACACATACTCTATTGTGTCCACTGGCTAGTGGCTGGTTAGGCCTGCACTCATACCGTTACAGGGTGTCATTCACCCAAATACCTTTCAGAAAAAAAAAATATATTAAAATTTAACTGTGATCTAATCACATTTGCAAGGCCGTGTGTGTCAGGCGCCCACACATACTGTATTGTGTCCACTGGCTAGTGGCTGGTTAGGCCTGCACTCATACCGTTACAGGGTGTCATTCACCCAAATACCTTTCAGAAAAAAAAATAATATTAAATTTAACTGTGATCTAATCACATTTGCAAGCCTGTGTGTGTCAGGCCCCACACATACTCTATTGTGTCCACTGGCTAGTGGCTGGTTAGGCCTGCACTCATACCGTTACAGGGTGTCATTCACCCAAATACCTTTCAGAAAAAAAATATATATTTAAAATTTAACTGTGATCTAATCACATTTGCAAGGCCGTGTGTGTCAGGCCTCCACACATACTGTATTGTGTCCACTGGCTAGTGGCTGGTTAGGCCTGCACTCATACCGTTACAGGGTGTCATTCACCCAAATACCTTTCAGAAAAAAAAATATATTTAAATTTAACTGTGATCTAATCATATTTGCAAGCCCGTGTGTGTCAGGCCCCACACATACTCTATTGTGTCCACTGGCTAGTGGCTGGCTAGGCCTGCACTCATACCGTTACAGGGTGTCATTCACCCAAATACCTTTCAGAAAAAAAAAATATATTTAAATTTAACTGTGATCTAATCACATTTGCAAGCCTGTGTGTGTCAGGCCCCACACATACTGTATTGTGTCCACTGGCTAGTGGCTGGCTAGGCCTGCACTCATACCGTTACAGGGTGTCATTCACCCAAATACCTTTCAGAAAAAAAAATTATATTTAAAATTTAACTGTGATCTAATCACATTTGCAAGCCCGTGTGTGTCAGGCCTCCACACATACTGTATTGTGTCCACTGGCTAGTGGCTGGTTAGGCCTGCACTCATACCGTTACAGGGTGTCATTCACCCAAATACCTTTCAGAAAAAAAAAATATATTTATATTTAACTTTGATCTAATCACATTTCCAAGCCCGTGTGTGTCAGGCCCCACACATACTGTATTGTGGCCACTGGCTAGTGGCTGGTTAGGCCTGCACTCATACCGTTACAGGGTGTCATTCACCCAAATACCTTTCAGAAAAAAAAATTCTATTTAAATTTAACTGTGATCTAATCACATTTGCAAGCCCGTGTGTGTCAGGCCCCACACATACTGTATTGTGTCCACTGGCTAGTGGCTGGTTAGGCCTGCACTCATACCGTTACAGGGTGTCATTCACCCAAATACCTTTCAGAAAAAAAATATATTTAAATTTAACTGTGATCTAATCACATTTGCAAGCCCGTGTGTGTCAGGCGCCCCACACATACTCTATTGTGTCCACTGGCTAGTGGCTGGTTAGGCCTGCACTCATACCGTTACAGGGTGTCATTCACCCAAATACCTTTCAGAAAAAAAAATTATATTTAAATTTAACTGTGATCTAATCACATTTGCAAGCCCGTGTGTGTCAGGCCCCACACATACTCTATTGTGTCCACTGGCTAGTGGCTGGTTAGGCCTGCACTCATACCGTTACAGGGTGTCATTCACCCAAATACCTTTCAGAAAAAAAAAAATCTATTTAAATTTAACTGTGATCTAATCACATTTGCAAGCCCGTGTGTGTCAGGCCCCCACACATACTGTATTGTGTCCACTGGCTAGTGGCTGGCTAGGCCTGCACTCATACGGTTACAGGGTGTCATTCACACAAATACCTTGCAGAAAAAAAAATTATATTTAAAATTTAACTGTGATCTAATCACATTTGCAAGCCCGTGTGTGTCAGGCGCCCACACATACTGTATTGTGTCCACTGGCTAGTGGCTGGTTAGGCCTGCACTCATACCGTTACAGGGTGTCATTCACCCAAATACCTTTCAGAAAAAAAATATATATTTAAAATTTAACTGTGATCTAATCACATTTGCAAGCCCGTGTGTGTCAGGCGCCCACACATACTGTATTGTGGCCACTGGCTAGTGGCTGGTTAGGCCTGCACTCATACCGTTACAGGGTGTCATTCACCCAAATACCTTTCAGAAAAAAAAAATTATATTTAAATTTAACTGTGATCTAATCACATTTGCAAGCCTGTGTGTGTCAGGCCCCCACACATACTCTATTGTGTCCACTGGCTAGTGGCTGGTTAGGCCTGCACTCATACCGTTACAGGGTGTCATTCACCCAAATACCTTTCAGAAAAAAAAATTATATTTAAAATTTAACTGTGATCTAATCACATTTGCAAGCCCGTGTGTGTCAGGCCCCACACATACTGTATTGTGTCCACTGGCTAGTGGCTGGCTAGGCCTGCACTCATACCGTTACAGGGTGTCATTCACCCAAATACCTTTCAGAAAAAAAAAATTATATTTAAAATTTAACTGTGATCTAATCACATTTGCAAGCCCGTGTGTGTCAGGCCCCACACATACTGTATTGTGGCCACTGGCTAGTGGCTGGCTAGGCCTGCACTCATACCGTTACAGGGTGTCATTCACCCAAATACCTTTCAGAATAAAAAAATTCTATTTAAATTTAACTGTGATCTAATCACATTTGCAAGCCCGTGTGTGTCAGGCCCCACACATACTGTATTGTGGCCACTGGCTAGTGGCTGGCTAGGCCTGCACTCATACCGTTACAGGGTGTCATTCACCCAAATACCTTTCAGAAAAAAAAATCTATTTAAATTTAACTGTGATCTAATCACATTTGCAAGCCCTGTGTGTGTCAGGCCCCCACACATACTCTATTGTGTCCACTGGCTAGTGGCTGGTTAGGCCTGCACTCATACCGTTACAGGGTGTCATTCACCCAAATACCTTTCAGAAAAAAAAATTATATTTAAAATTTAACTGTGATCTAATCACATTTGCAAGCCGTGTGTGTCAGGCGCCCACACATACTGTATTGTGTCCACTGGCTAGTGGCTGGTTAGGCCTGCACTCATACCGTTACAGGGTGTCATTCACCCAAATACCTTTCAGAAAAAAAAATAAAAAATTTAAATTTAACTGTGATCTAATCACATTTGCAAGCCCGTGTGTGTCAGGCGCCCACACATACTCTATTGTGTCCACTGGCTAGTGGCTGGTTAGGCCTGCACTCATACCGTTACAGGGTGTCATTCACCCAAATACCTTTCAGAAAAAAAAAATTATATTTAAATTTAACTGTGATCTAATCACATTTGCAAGCCTGTGTGTGTCAGGCGCCCACACATACTCTATTGTGTCCACTGGCTAGTGGCTGGTTAGGCCTGCACTCATACCGTTACAGGGTGTCATTCACCCAAATACCTTTCAGGAAAAAAAAAATCTATTTTAAATTTATCTGTGATCTAATCACATTTGCAAGCCCGTGTGTGTCAGGCCCACACAGACTGTACTGTGCCCATGGCCCACCACTTATATAAAGTGGCACAGTACCTTGCATGCATAGTAACACATCTAATAAAAAATGGCAGGCCACGCTGCAGGGGCCGTTGTGTTCGTGGTGCTGTGATTTCCACTGGCCCTGGAATAATGCCCAGTGTTCAGAGGCTACGTACCCTGAACCCAAAATATTCTGAGAAAATAGTTGACTGGCTTACACAGGACACCCAATCTTCAACAGCTTCCGCTAAGAACCTTGACGCACCATCCTCCTCCAGCTCAGCTTTGGTCACCACTCTCCCGCCCGCCGCCACCACCACGACTACCACCACAGCCGCTTCACTTGATCCCTCAGAGGAGTTATTTACACATCAGTTGGATGAAATTAGTAATGCACAACCATTATTGCCAGGGGATGTAGATAACAGGGATATGTCTCAGTCAGGCAGCATTACACACATGGACATACAGTGTGATGATGATGATGATGTTGTACCCGCTGCTGCTTCCTTTGCTGAGGTGTCAGATACAAGTGAAGCGGTTGATGATGACGATGTGTCCGTGGATGCCACGTGGGTGCCTGCTCGAAGAGAAGAAGGGGGGGAAAGTTCAGAAGGGGAGACAGAGAGAAGGAGGAGACGAGTTGGAAGCAGGGGGAGGTAGTCGCAAGGAGCTAGTGGCACAGTCAGACAGCATGTATCGGCACCCGGGGTCAGCCAGACAGCACGCCAATCAACGCATACCACCACCAGAATGCCGTCATTGCAAAGCTCAGCAGTGTGCCATTTTTTTGGTGTGTCTGCCTCTGACAACAGCGATGCCATTTGCAACCTGTGCCAAAAGAAACGGAGTCAGTGGGAAATCCAACACCCACCTAGGTACAACTGCTTTGCAATGGCACATGATCGCACATCACAAAAGCCTATGGGATCAACACATGATGACGAGTAGAAGCAGCACACAAGCTCAAAGCCACCATCCTCCTCCTGGTCCAGCATCTTCAGCCATGTCAACCACTGCTGTTCTCCTTGCCCCCTCTCAACCATCTGCCACTCCGCCTCACAACTTGAGCAGTTCCATCTCATCTGCCCACAGTCAGGTGTCTGTTAAGGAAAATTTGAGCGTAAGAAGCCAATGTCACAGAGTCACCCCCTTGCCCGGCATCTGACAGCTGGCTTGACGGAACTCTTAGCCCGCCAACTTTTACCATACCAGCTGGTGGAGTCTGAGGCCTTCAAAAAATTTGACACTGTTGGGACACCACAGTGGAAGTTACCCAGACGAATTTTTTTTTCTAATAAGGCAATCCCAAACCTCTACTCGGTGATTGAAAAGGAAGCCATGGCATCTCTGGCATACAGTGTTGGGGCAAGGGTCCATCTGACCACTGATACCTTGTCTGCAAAGCACGGTCAGGGCAGGTATATCACCTACACTGCACATTGGGTCAACCTGCTGACGGCTGCCAAGCATGGAATGCGTGGCTCTGCAGCGGAGTTGGTGACACTGCCACGACCTGCAGGCAGGCCTACTGCCACCTCCTCTACTCCTCCTACTCCATCCTCTTCCATAACCTCCTTGGCTGAGTCCTCTTCTGCTGCGGCGTCTGGCTGCACATCAACTATTCCACATCCCGGATACGACAGTGTCACGCTGTCTTGGGGTTGACTTGCCTGAAAGCAGAGAGCCACACTGGACCAGCACTCCTGTCCGCCCTGAACGCACAGGTGGATCAGTGGCTGACCCCGCACCAACTGGAGATCGGCAAAGTGGTGTGTGACAATGGAAGTAATTTGTTGGCGGCATTGAATTTGGGCAAGTTGTCACATGTGCCGTGCATGGCACATGTGTTGAATCTCATCGTACAAACGCTTTGTGTCTAAGTACCCAGGCTTACAGGATGTCCTCAAGCAGGGAATTTTTTTGCCACGTTACTGGATGCTAATGCGCAATGCCTGTAGGCTCATGCGTCCTTTTGAGGAGGTGACAAATCTAGTCAGTCGCACCGAAGGCACCATCAGCGAACTCATTCCATTTGTTTTCTTCCTGGAGCATGCCCTGCGAAGAGTGCTGGATCAGGCTGTAGATGAGCGGGAAGAGTTGTGGTCACCATCACCACCAGAAACAGCCTTGTCATCATAGCTTGCCGGACCTGCGGCAACGCTGCAAGAGGAGTATAAGGAAGAGGAGTCAGAGGAGGAATGTGGCTTTGAGGAGGAGGAAGACCAACCACAGCAAGCATCCCAGGGTGCTCGTTGTTGTCACCTATCTGGGACCCGTTGTCTTGTACGTGGCTGGGGGGAAGAACAGACCGTCAATGACATCAGTGAGGAGGAGGAACAGGAAATGAGTAGCTTGGCATCCAACCTTGTGCAAATTGGGTCTTTCATGCTGTCATGTCTATTGAGGGACCCTCGTATAAAAAGGATGAAGGAGAACGACCTGTACTGGGTGGCCATGCTACTAGACCCCCGGTATAAGCAGAAAGTGGCGGAAAATTTACCAAATACCGGAAGTCAGAAAGGATGCAGCAGTTGCAGCAGTTCAAAACCAAACTGAAAAATATGCTTTACACAGCTTATAAGGGGGATGTCACAGCACAACGGGAATCTAACTGGGGAAGAGGTCAAAGTAATCCTCCTCCTACCACGACCACGGTGGCAAGGACAGGTTGCTTTACAGATGTGTTGTTGATGGAGGACATGCAGAGCTTTTTCAGTCCTACGCATCGCCACAGCCCTTCGGGATCCAGCCTTAGAGAACGACTCGACCGACAGGTGGCAGACTACCTCGCCTTAACTGCAGATATCGACACTCTGAGGAGCGATGAACCCCTTGACTACTGGATGTGCAGGCTTGACCTGTGGCCTGAGCTATCCCAGTTTGCGATAGAACTTCTGGCCTGCCCCGCTTCAAGTGTCCTGTCAGAAAGGACCTTCAGTGTAGCAGGAGGCATTTTCACTGACAAAAGAAGTTGCCTCGGTCAAAAAAGTGTTGATTACCTCACCTTCATTAAGATGAATGAGGCATGGATCCCGAAGGGACTGACAGTAGGGGATACGTTTAACTAACAAAAGGCCTGACATGCCTTGGCCTCAAAATGGTTCCCACGCTGCTGTATTTAATGTCTGCATACCAAATGACTTTCGTGAATTCTCCGCCACCAACAAGCCGCAATGTTTTAGTCACCTTTCTGCCTTGAAAACAACAGCGGCTGCAACAATAACATTGTTTTTCAGGCATGTGTACATGCCTCATTTTTCTGGCCTCTGGTGCTGCACTATGGCTGCAAAAACAAAACAAAAAAATAGCACATACAAGTGTCAATTCCCTTTTCGTGATCGTTACCTTGTTGTGGTGAAGGGGCTTGCGTATCACAATGAAGCGATCATCACCTCTATGAGTGTGTTGGCAATGTTGCCACACCCCAGATGATAAGGCCGTTGCTTCATTATGATCAGACCAAAAGCGATCGGGACGGTTGGATGTATTTATCTTTTGTTAAGTTGTATGGGTGGGTTTTTAATACATAAAATAAAAAATTAAAATCACAATAAAGTCTCTTAATAGTTTATTAGAAATAATGCAGACAATTAAAAAAATCCCCAACAATTCCAATACAAATCAAGTACAAAGCTCAGAACTAAATTATTCCAGGATGTCGTAATGGTTCGTTAATTCGACAATGGTTAATCAATTCGACACACGTCCCCGGATAGGGGACGTAACAGGGATTAAACTGATAGGAATAGGACTAGTTAAGAGTCGACACCACTCATATAGGGTGTCACAGCACATTGCTCCGTGCACGCGCAGTGCCCCAACTTGGGAGTAAGAGGACCGACCAAGCTGCTTTTTCCATCTCCCGGTTCCTAAAATCAATTCAGTTTGGTGTATCAGAGTTTGGTCTGTCACTGTGAAGGCATTCGAAGATACCCGGCCTAAATGTTTTTTTCACAAAAGGCAATCACACCCTGATATGGGACGTAACAGGGATTAAACTGATGAGAATAGTATCTACAGAAAATAGCACTTATATGGGGTGTGACAGTAAATTGCACGGCGCAGACGTAGTGACCGTGGCGTGGATTCAAACAAAGGGGAGGGAGCCAGCAATTTTTTAACCATCTACCCGTTCAAAAAATCTATTAAATAAATGGACCCCAGATTGGGGACGTAACAGGGATTAAACTGATGAGAAGAGAGAACTACAGGAAATACCACTCATATCGGGTGGGACAGTAAATTGCACGGCGCAGACGCAGTGAGCGTGGCGTGGATTCAAACAAAGGGGAGGGAGCCAGCAATTTTTTAACCATCTCCTCATTCGAAAAATCTATTTAATAAATGGACCCCAGATTGGGGACGTAACAGGGATTAAACTGATGAGAAGAGAGAACTACAGGAAATACCACTCATATCGGGTGGGACAGTAAATTGCACGGCGCAGATGCAGTGACCGTGGCGTGGATTCAAACAAAGGGGAGGGAGCCAGCAATTTTTTAACCATCTCCTCATTCGAAAAATCTATTTGATAAATGGACCCCAGATTGGGGACGTAACAGGGAATAAACTGATGAGAAGAGAGAACTATAGAAAGTAGCACTCATATCGGGTGGGACAGTAAATTGCACGGCACAGACGCAATGACCGTGGATTCAAACAAAGGAGAGGGAGCCGGCGTCTTTTTAACCATCTCCCCATTCGAAAAATCAATTCAATTCACCTTTCTGGGACGCTTGGTGTTGTATGTGGCTGGGTGGAGGAAGAAACCTTCAATGACATCAACGGGACATGGCTAGCTTGGTATCCAACCTTGTGCAAATGGGAAGTTTGCGGTTGGGCAAATGGACTGTTTGCGGTGGTTTGCGGTGCATTAAAAGGGGAGTTTGGTCTGTCAATGTCTGTGAAGCGGGCGTAACCCTTACACTACCTGATCGATACAACATCATACCTGATCGTATACACACACTGGATGTTTTAAACCACGTTGTTAAAAAAAAATTGAATTGTTAGGTGATTTATGCCCTTTATGGATTAAAATCCAACTCTGCGTCAACTATGTAATTTTCCATGGGAGTTTTGCCATGGATCCCCCTCCGGCATGCCACAGTCCAGGTGTTAGTCCCCTTGAAACAACTTTTCCATCACTATTGTGGCCAGAAAGGGTCCCTGTGGGTTTTAAAATTCGCCTGCCCATTGAAGTCAATGGCGGTTCGCCCGTTTGCGAACATTTGCGAAAATTTGCGTTCGCTGTTCGTGAACGGAAAATTTTATGTTTGGGACATCTCTAGTGAAGGTCCAGCACCACAAAACATAAACCAAACCAAAATAAACACCTGCCCATCTGGGCTCTGGCTAATACAGTGAAGATCCTAGCTCACCTATTGAGCACAGATCACACAGAGAATTTTCCTTCTCTAACCAACAGGGCAGCCATCTTCCCAGACTTTCTCCAGGCATTACTCTTCCCAGCCTGGACTGTGCTTTATTTCCCCTTAACAATCCCAGCTGGCTTCACCTGGGGATCCCTCAGGCTAGGGGAAAATCTGCCCCAGAATGGGGTGGACTGGGGAATTCCCTCTACCAAGGCTACCTTCTCCCAGTCCAATAAAATCCAACCCATAAACTTAACAAAACTGTCTCAGCAACCTAGACATTGCTGAGACCATTTTAACCTTCTGGATTTTATTTACCTGACCCAGTTGAGGAAGCTAGGTAAGATATACACCCCTTACAGGACTTTACCATACACTTTTCTGTTCACCTTAACACAATTGTTTTAACCTAGTTTTAAGAGTTATTTTAGGCTGTATAATAAATTCTATTTATATTAATTTATACATATTCCCTTTGTGTGGTTTCAGAAGTCGAGTGCCTGTCGCTCTGATTTAAGTTATTATAAATGTATTTGATGTGTCACCTATGGGATACAATCTATGCATGCTTCAATGTTTATATTTTGGAGGATAATAGTATGGTGTCTGCAGTGACTTGCATATTTAATTTGTTATTTTAAAAAATTTGGATTATATGCTTGCATCTTTATCTTGCAGCGCATGTTGGGGCGGCGATATCATCTGACCTGGGCCCATGCCGAAAAATAGAGGATAGTCCGTGAACTAGGCGACGAGCTGTTGCAGAAGTTCAAAGTTAAGCACCATAGAATGGCCCTTATAAAAAAATGGTCTGATTTAAAGCAGAAAAATCCAGAGCGGATCAGAGAGATCTGAGACCGAACATGCCCAGGTACAATGCATACATTACTTTTGTATATCTCGCCAACACTCTGTAACATTATATATATATATAGTTATGCAAATAAGTATTTCATCCCTTTACAAATGATTACTTAGTACCTGGTATGACACGTAGCAAATCAGCAGGTTACATCACATACATTTCTACCTCGCCATGAGGACTTTTTCGCTTTTTATACTACTGGGTATTGCCGTTACCCTATGTTGGACATTGCACCCGTCTCCTGGATAGTGCTCCCGCTGGATTCTTTCTTTAATATCTGTCACAAAGACCGTGATCGCCGAACAGTGTGCAGTCTTCCTGGCGCTAGAGTTCAACACATCGCGGATCGGGTTGACAGATTACTGGGAGGGGCTGGAGACGATCCAGCGGTCATGGTCCATATCGGAACCAATGACAAAGTTAGAGGTAGGTGGAGAGTCCTTAAAAATTATTTCAGGGATTTAGGTCAAAAGCTGAGGGCAAGGTCCTCTAAGGTAGTATTTTCCGAAATGCTGCCTGTACCACGAGCCACACAAGAAAGGCAACGGGAGATTAGGGAGATTAACAAGTGGCTCAAGAACTGGTGTAGGAAGGAGGGGTTTGGGTTCTTGGAGAACTGGGACGATTTTTCTATCGGCTACAGGCTCTATCGTAGGGACGGGCTGCACCTCAATGGGGAAGGGGCAGCTGTACTGGGGAGAAAGATGGCTAGAAGGTTGGAGGAGAGTTTAAACTAGGGACAGGGGAGGAGGAAAATTACATTATAGGAGGGGAAGATAGTGCAGATAGAGACCGGGGGCAAGGTAGTGGGACTGGGGGAGGAATGGAAGGAGGGACTAGAACAGTCCAGAAGGAAAGATGTAGGGTAAATAATATACATAAACCTCTCAAATGTATGTATACTAATGCCAGAAGCATGACAGGGCATTTAATGTACAAGGTTACAGTCTGTTTAGAAAGGATCGTCAAAACCGGAGAGGGGGAGGGGTTTGCCTTTATGTAAAGTCTTGTCTAAAGCCCACACTCCACAAAGATATAAGTGAGGGACATGAACATGTGGAGTCATGTGGGTAGAGATACATGGAGCTAAAAACAACAATAAATTGCTAATAGGAGTTTACTATAAACCACCTAATATACCAGAGTCCACAGAAAATCTACTACTAAACGAGATAGACGATACGGCAAATCATAGTGAGGTGGTTATTATGGGGGACTTCAACTACCCAGATATAGACTGGGAAACTGAAACTTGTATATCTCATAAGGGAAACAGGTTCTTGGCAATAACCAAAGACAATTACCTCTCCCAACTGGTTCAGGACCCGAATAGAGGGACGGCCATACTGGACTTAGTATTAACAAATAGGCCTGACAGTTTTATCATTCCAGTTGCCTTGATTTATTCTTTACAGATATATTCAAAAGAGTGTTTCTACAGGGAGGAACAAAATACCAAACTTCAAAAAAACTAAATTTAGCCAACTAAGAGAGGCCATTGGCCGAACTAACTGGGACAAAGTCCTCAAAAATAAAAATACAGCCACAAAATGGGATATCTTTAAAAACATCCTAAAATCTCATTGTGAGAGGTACATACCGTATGGGAATAAAAGGTTAAGGAACAAAAAGAAACCAATGTGGATAAACAGAACTGTAAAGAAAGCAATAAATGACAAAAAGAAAGCATATAATTCACTGAAACAGGAGGGTAGCACGGAAGCACTGAAAAACTATAAAGAAAAAAATAGAACATGTAAAAAACAAATAAAAGCGGCCAAACTAGAGACCGAGAAATTAATTGCCAAAGAGAGTAAAACTAACCCTAAAATGTTCTTCAATTATATAAATGTTAAAAAGTATAAATCTGAAGGTGTCGGCCCTTTAAAGAGTAATGAGGGGGAAGTCGCAGAGAGCGATGAGGAGAAAGCAAAGCTGTTAAATATATTTTTCTCCAATGTATGCACTGAGGAAAATAAACTGTCAGATGACATGCAGAATGCAAAAATAAATTCCCCATTAAAAGTGTCCTGTCTGACCCAGGAAGAAGTACATCAGTGACTTAAAAAGATCAAAATAGAAAAATCGCCAGGACCGGATGGCATACACCCCCGTATCCTAAAGGAATTAAGTAATGTCATAGCCAGACCCTTATTTCTGATATTTGCAGACTCTATACTGACAGGGAATGTCCCACAGGATTGGCGCATGGCAAATGTGGTGCCAATATTCAAAAAAGGTCTAAAAACTGAGCCTGGAAACTATAGGCCGGTAAGTTTAACATCTGTTGTGGGTAAACTGTTTGAAGGTTTTCTGAGAGATGCTATATTTGAGCATCTGAACGAAAATAAGCAAATAACGCCATATCAGCATGGCTTCGTGAGGGATCGGTCATGTCAAACTAATTTAATCAGTTTCTATGAGGAGATAAGTTCTAGACTTGACAGCGGCGAATCAATGGATGTCGTATATCTGGACTTCTCCAAAGCATTTGACACTGTACCACATAAAAGGTTAGTATATAAAATGAGAATGCTCTGACTAGGAGAAAACGTCTGTATGTGGGTAAGTAACTGGCTCAGTGATAGAAAACAGAGGGTGGTTATTAACGGTACACACTCAGATTGGGTCATTTATTAATGATCTTGTAGAATGCTTGCATAGTAAAGTATCAATTTTCGCAGATGACCCTAAACTGTGTAAAGTAATTTACACTGATGAGGACTGTACTACTACAGATGGATCTGGATAGATTGGAGGCTTGGGCAAGATTAACACTGATAAATGTTAGGTTATGCACATGGGAAGGAAAAATGCAAGTCACCAGTACATACTAAATGGTAAAACACTCGGTAACACTGACATGGAAAAGGATCTAGGAATTTTAATAAACAGCAAACTAAGCTGCAAAAACCAGTGTCAGGCAGCTGCTGCCAAGGCCAATAAGATAATGGGTTGCATCAGAAGGGGCATAGATTCCTGTGATAAGAACATAGTCCTACCACTTTACAAATCGCTAGTCAGACCACACATGGAGTACTGTGTACAGTTCTGGGCTCCTGTAAACAAGGCAGACATAGCAGAGCTGGAGAAGGTCCAGAGGAGGGCATCTAAAGTAATAACTGGAATGGGGCAATTAAAGTACCCTAAAAGATTATTAAAATTAGGGCTATTCACTTTAGAAAATAGACGACTGAGGGGAGATCTAATTAATATGTATAAATATATCAGGGGTCAGTACAGAGATCTATCCCATCAGCTATTTATCCCCAGGACTGTGACTGTGACGAGGGGACATCCTCTGTGTCTGGAGGAAAGAAGGTTTGTACACAAACATGGAAAAGGATTCTTTATGGTCAGAGCAGTGAGACTATAGAACTCTCTGCCTGAGGAGGTGGTAATGGTCAGTACAATAAAGGAATTCAAGAGGGGCCTGGATGTATTTCTGGAGCGTAATAATATTACAGGCTATAGCTACTAGAGAGGGGTCGTTGGTCCAGGGAGTTGTTCTGGTTGCCTGATTGGAGCCGGGAAGGAATTTTTTATTCCCCTAAAGTGGGGAAAATTGGCTTTTTTTTTCTGTGTCAACTTGAAGGAAGGCAGGCCGAACTGGATGGACAGATGTCTTTTTTCGGCCTTATATATATATATATTTATACACACAGCGAGGTAGAGATTTATGATGTAACCAGCTGATTTTGTAAATCCCCACTTAATTTGCATAGGATTATAGAATATATATATATATATATATATGCACACCCCAGTAACTTAACCTCATAAAGTAATAATAAAATAAGAAACATGGACACATAATATAAATTGATAAATTAGGCCACGTCCAAAGTTATTAAAGAATAGTTAAACAAATGAATAAATTCCATAAAACATATTAACCACTGAATAGACCAGCCATAAGCTTTGAAAAAATACCATAAAAACATCTAGTCTGCTCGTCACCTATCGGCAAGCAACTTTACCCCTCCTTACAATATAGTGACCGTGACAAAAAAATCAACAGCGAGGGTGGGCGGGCAGCAGATCTTTAAAATGCGGCTTGGCAAACAGCAAACACTGGCAGCCACTGCAATTATATACCCACCATAACACCACTCAATAACCCATTATCCAATGTCCTAATTGTTCCTGGGGTCCCCTAAACTTCAATAACCCAGCAACAGTACACTATAGGACACCTTCCTAACCAATCCCCTGCTACTTCATCCTACCTAGTAACAGGTCATCTTTAGCCATCTTTATCACTTGCTTTGGTAGGTAATTTACCGCCAAAACCAGCCTAAGGAAACATTAGGATAATCCTAATCCTATGCAGATCCCTCCAAATTGTAATTTCTGGATATTTAAAGTTGTTATGATTTCTGAGTTGTTTGTCTAAATTCTGAACATTGTGTGATTACAGATGTTCCCATTCCCTCAGGCCTTCCACCAAGAATTTGGAGGTGGTGGAGGTCTCCGCGGAGGAGGAGGGAGAGGAGGCCATACCCTCCCATCATGTGGATGCTCTACACCCAACATAGGTTGGCAAAGTGGTGGACATGGAGGCGGAAACTGTGGGACCCTCCAGCACTGCCCCAGCTCAGGATGAGGAGGAGGAGGTCACCAGTCCCTGCCAGGAGGCTAAATATGTGCACACAGCAATATGATTATTAGTGATGATCGAGAAAATGGCCGAACAAATCAGGATGCTCGTGTGTATAAGGGAAGTCAATGGGAGGACCCAAGCATTAAACCAGGTATCCCCTGCTCTGAAGAGGGGAGGGTGTCTGGTTCATATGAAAAGTTCAGAAATTGATGGAAAAGGTGAAAAAAAATTTGCCGGATCCATTTTTCCGAATAACACCGGAAAGACGGATTCGGTATTGCAATGCATTTTTCTGACTGATCAGGCATTTTTCAGACTGTGGCTTAATTTTACTATGCATGGGAAACCTCACCCGTCCCAGACGCGGAAAGGATTGACTGATTGATACCTTTTTCTCAATTCTGTGGGTGGTGGTACATGGCCGTTGTGAGCGGGTGGATCGAGATGATTTGTGTGGTTCATTCCGATAACCAACTATACTCCTCCATGCTAAGTAGTTACGTGACCCCCGGTGGTGAGGATTGTGTTTACCAGACTCTTGGATAGTGAGACTGGACTTGTAGGTGAGGGCCTGCTGGTGAGCTGACCCTGTAAAAGATTGTAGGTGAGGGCCTGCTGGTGAGCTGACCCTCTCAAACATTATGGGTAAGGGCCTGATGTTGCTTTGTTGATAACTTCTGGGTGATCGCAGGTCCCCGTGATATTGACAATCCATTTGGATGTCTGCCCTATCAACTTTCGATGTTCTATGCGCCTACCATGGTGACCACGAGTAACGGGGAATCTGGGTTCGCTTCTGGAGAGGGAGCCTGAGTAACGGCTACGGCTACCAATTCCAAGAAAGGCAGGAGGGTGCGCAAAACTTACCCACTCCCGATTCAGGGAGATATTGACGATAAATAACAATACAGGACTCTGAAGAGGCCTTGTCATTGGAATGAGTACTAAAAAAATTACAGGGAATGTCATAGGTATTTAGGATGAGGAAACACTATACAGGAGAGGTACCACAGGTAATGACACTGTTCGCAGCATCTATGGCAAAGGTACACTGTATCTCACAGATATACAACGGTCTGCAGGTGAGCTGACCCTTTAAAAGATTTCCGCTGATGGCCTGCTGGTGAGCTGACCCTCTAAAAGATTTTATTTTTTATATCCGCACACTTTACACAGCAGATGTGGCGTGGATAATGTAACTGTCCGCAGCGGACACCGTCTATGGAAAAAGTATGATTAATGGCCTGCTGGTGACACTCAAAAACATTAGGGGTGAGGGTCTGCTGCTGAGCTGACCATCTAAAACATTATGGGTGAGGGCATGCTGGTGAGCTGACCCTCTAAAATATTTTTGCAAATTGAAATAAGAGGGCCTGCGGGTGAGCTGGCCCTTCAAAAATTATCTGAGAGGGCCTGCGGGTGAGCTGGCCTTGTAAAAATTATATGAGAGGGCCTGCGGGTGAGATGACCCTGTAAAAATTATTTGAGAGGGCCTGTGGGTGAGATGACCCTGTAAAGGACCAGTTGCATTGGTTCGAAGAACTATGCTCATGGGAAACGCAAACTCACATCACGTTCCTCAAAATATGGCTCCCGTGGTCAACATTCACATCCCCCAAAGACATACTGGACACTCCTTCCAATTTAAGTTAGCTTCTGTCTTACTGGCGCACAGTGCGACTCTAAGTTTTTCAATCGGTTCCTGCCCTTCCTCTGGTCATAGTCAGAGAGCTGAGAGAAGATAAATTTCCATAGGTCCCCACCCACTGGCATATGACCATGCAACTTGGAGCAAGTCTGTATTCCAACATCTACATGAGATGACCCTGTAAAAAATTAAATGAGAAGGCCTACTGGTGAGCTTACCCTGTAAAAAATTATATGAGAGGGCCTGGATGTGAGCTGACCCTATCAAAAAATTATATGCGAGGGCATATATACGAGGGCATTATATGTGATCAATAAGAATAGGCCGGAAGCCCGATGCGTTCCACAGTGCGTTCCGGAGGCCGGAAGTGCATTCCCGGCGTGCGGACGCACCGACCTGACTTTATAAATACATAAAACCGACACTAGCAAGCTAGCTGGGCCTTGAGCAGGCTACCGGGGGGTGTATTGGCCAGCATCAGTGTCATGTAAGTGTGCACAAAGAGTCTAGAACTTGCGATTTAATTTTGCTGTTGTAGCTGTGACTATTTTAGTTATCTCTGACCTAATTTTTCTCCATTTACATACACCTTCTTAGGTATCTCCTGATGGGATGTATATATCTTGCCATCTGGTAACCCTATAACCTACGCCTCCCTTATCGAGCATCTCTAGCTAAGTATCGCTTCGTATATATTATCGCCTTTGTATCATTGATCGCCTTTGTATCATTGTTGGACCATGTCCAAATGCCTACCTGCCTCCTGATGAGCCTGATTCGTTACAGGTGAAACGCATCGAGGTTTGCGTATTAAAGTGTGCGTATTAAAACTTGCCTATTGTTAATTTGAAAGGGTTAGTGGTTATCCTATAACCCGGACCCCCTTCCACTCTCTTTGTATCTGTAATATTTGTGATTGGCTTTCTGAGAGGGCAGGTGGCGACCCCATTTATCTGGACCACCTTCCACTTTCGGTATATCTTTGTGTTTTTTTAACCGTTATTGTGTATCTAATATTCTCCCCTGGTTAGGGTCAATCTAGGGATTGGATAGTAATAGGTTTGGGGACAGGGAACCCCCACCATCAGGGGGTCACCCTGGGCTGAGCAGATATTAGGGCTTATAGGGTAAGCGTTTTGTCTGCCCTGCCCTCTTCCAGACCCTGTCCCTTCTGGCGGTTTCTCGAACCTATAAGTCTTTAGACAGTATTGTGTCACCAGTGAATGTTCTGTCTAGGGGTCGCCACTCCCCTGTCAAAAATATATATAATCTTTTTGAAATGTAGCACACTTTGTTGGTATATACATACCTATA
This sequence comes from Bufo gargarizans, assembly GCF_014858855.1. NCBI lineage: Eukaryota > Metazoa > Chordata > Amphibia > Anura > Bufonidae > Bufo > Bufo gargarizans. Next base: position 176,832,363 of record NC_058082.1, read on the forward strand.
CCCGCACTATCACGATTAAAGGTATTTTTAAAAGTCACTAATTCTAAAAGCACTTGTTCATTTTTAGTTAACAGGCGGATACGCTTATCTGTTATATTGCCACCAGCAGCACTAAATACCCGCTCAGACAAAACGCTGGCGGCAGGGCAGGCCAGCAACTCCAAGGCGTAGAGCGCCAGTTCGTGCCACGTGTCCAGCTTGGACACCCAGTAGTTGTAAGGCAGTGAGGGATCAATGAGGATGCTGACAAGGGCTGCTACCTACTCCTTCACCATCTTCCAAAACTTTTCCCTCCTTGTGACACTATGCCGTGCATCAGGGTGAGGGTGCTGGCAGGATGTCATGAAACTGTCCCAGGCTTTGGAGAGTGTTGCCCTGCCTCTGTTGGAACTGCTGTGTGTCCCCCTTATCTTCCCTCCTCGGTTGCCCAAGGAAGTACGGACTCTGCCGCAAGCATTGTCAGATGGACATTTTTGGAGCAATTTTTTAACAAGGACCTTCTGGTATTGCACCGTTTTGCTCATCCTCTCCACCTGAGAAATGAGAGATGACAAGTTCTCTTTGTAGTAGGGGTCAAGAAGGGTGAACACCCAGTAATCCATGGTGTCTAAAATGCGTATAACGTGGTGGTCGCGGGAAAGGCAGCCTAACATGAAGTCGGCCATGTATGCCAGAGTACTAACAGACAAGACTTTGCTGTCATCATCAGGAGGATGACTGCTCATCTCCTCATCCTTTCCTCCTCTTCTGCCCACCCACGCTGAACAGATGGAATTAAACTTCCATGGGTTCTTCCCTCTGTAGCTTAGGCAACAGTCTCCTGCTCCTCCTCCTAATCATCATCCAATTCACACCGAGAAGACGGACATAGGGTAGTCTGGCTATCACCCTGTGTAATGTCTTCATCCCCTTTTCCACCTCTTCCACATGCAAAGTGTCATCCTTAATTGTGAGTAGTGAACGTTTCAGTAGACACAGAAGTGGGATTCCTCAAAGTTTCTTAAAACCTCACAGAGGTCAGACATTCATGCCCACTCCTCGCTTCTTATTAATAGAAGCTGACTGGAAATGTGACAACTATGTAGCAGCTGGCATTCCACTACTGCCCTCTGCTGCTCACAAAGCCTGGCCAACATGTGGAGCAACAAGTTCCAGTACGTGCTCACGTTGCACAACAGTCAGGGAGGTGATAGAGAACAAAGTCGCTGTGGTGATAGAGTAAAAAGAAATTTCACATAAGGAAGGGATGGTGACTGCTTCTGTGAAATACCCAGCAGAGGGTGCTGTGCTGGTCCTGTAAGACCTAGCCATCCCAATGTATAACAGGGTAATCTAGGGCATTTCCCCTCCGTGCTACCACACAGTACTGATGCCCACATTGTGCCCCTCACAGTAGTTATGTCCTCATTTGTGCCCATTCATAGTAGTTATGCCCAGCTTTGTGCCTCCTCACAGTAGATACACCCACTTTTGTGCCCCTTTAGAGTAGTTATGCTCACCTTTGTGCCCCTTCACAGTAGTTATGCCCACTTTTGTGCCCCTTCACAGTAATTATGCCCCCCCTTGTGACCCCTCACAGTAGTTATAACCTCCTTATGCCCCTCTTTGGCCCCTAGTGCCCTCTCCAGCTTCATGGGAAAAAAATAAAAATACCTGCTTCCCTGATGATCGGCACATCTATCCGGCTGTTCCCAGAAGCAGCAGCATAACCGACGCACTAACACACACATTGCGCTGCTGGCTGTGCAGGAGCCTGATTTTAGGCCTGCACATCTCCTCCTGGATGGATCCCTGCTTAACTATATAAAAGAACTGAGAGGCTGGGTACACCCCTCTGGGGGCAAAGACCCCTTACTCTTATTTATGCTGAGTTCCAAATCATCATTGCCCATAGATTTAGTAATGGGTACCCATTTAGAATTGATTGACTGACACTCAGTGATCAAACAAGTCTCTGTTTATTCAAAGCAAAGTGCGCATAATCTTATACTGTTTTTGGGGAGGAAGAAAACCACCCACACACGTCTCATAAAAGTCATGGTCACATTTGCTTACAGAACAGAAAATATTACACAACCACAATTGTAGAGATCAGCTTAACCACAAATTAGGAACCTAGTTTCTTGGAAAATTATAAGAGGAAACAAAAGCAGGTGCAAACAGCTAAAACTGTCATGACATTTAAAAATGAAAAAGACTGAAGAGGAAGTATTTAATATGTAACCATTATTTTAAAATAATCACAAGCACTTCAACCTTTTAAGATAGCTGACATGAGACAAGAAAAGATCTCTTGACAATAAACCTTTTAAGATGGCTGACATAAGACAAGAAAAGATCTATCCTTCACAGCGCCCCCCCCCCCCCCCAGCCTCTGGGCCTGGGGCACGTGCCCTAGCTTCCCACCCCCCGTTACGCCCCAGTAAAGGGCTTATTTCTGTGTTATACAGTAATTACATTGAAAATGTTTTTTTTTATTAAGTTTAATGATAAAATGAATAGTTTGAAGTTTACTATAAATTAAGCAAGGGAAGTAGGCCTTTGTCCTTGACAGAAACATTAATAAAGATATTACACTGGGCTTACATTACCCCTAGACATTCTAAATCAGATTAGAAGTAATAATAAGATGTAATGTTTTAGACAATGTAAGGAAGAAGGTAGCTTATCCCATATGTAGTAGAATTGCCAGAGGTTTTGATGTAAAGTGGATTATTGATTTTTGTTATTTTCAATAAGCATATAAAATCTACATTGTGGGTATTTTTCTTTGGTGTGAATAATGCATGTTGGTCAAGGTATCAATATTATTCCCGTGTCATCTTAAGACATTTTAGCTCAAGACTGGAAAAATAACTCTCTACTGAGAGAAAGAGTTGAAGATAAATTAAATTTAAGATATTGTTGTGAGAGAGTTGAAGCAGTTAGGATTAATAGGTTATTTTCAATATGATACAGTTTGGAAGTTGTAAGTGGAATAACTGCTTCAATGAAATAAGAGGGCTGAGAAAATGTAACCAAGAATCAAAGCTTAAACAGAATAGAGTGTTTGGATGTGATAGTTTTTTCTGACATTTCTCCTTTTTTTGTAGAATCAATTCATATTTTGTCAATCTTACTAAATATTATGCTGATAATTCATCAAGACTAGGGATGAGCGAACTCGAACTGTATAGTTCGGGTTCGTACCGAATTTTGGGGTGTCCGTGACACGGACCCGAACCCGGACATTTTCGTAAAAGTCCGGGTTCGGGTTCGGTGTTCGTCGCTTTCTTCGCGCTTTTGTGACGCTTTCTTGGCGCTTTTTGAAAGGCTGCAAAGCAGCCAATCAACAAGCGTCATACTACTTGCCCCAAGAGGCCATCACAGCCATGCCTACTATTGGCATGGCTGTGATTGGCCAGAGCACCATGTGACCCAGCCTCTATTTAAGCTGGAGTCACATAGCGCCGCCCGTCACTCTGCTCTGATTAGCGTAGGGAGAGGTTGCGGCTGCGACAGTAGGGCGAGATTAGGCAGATTAACTCCTCCAAAGGACTTAATTAACTGATCGATCTGCAGCTGTGGATCATTGAGCTGCTGATCCTCAATTGCTCACTGTTTTTAGGCTGCACAGACCGTTTGTCAGTCTCATTTTTCTGGGGTGATCGGCGGCCATTTTGTGTCTTGTGGTGCGCCAGCACAAGCTGCGACCAAGTGCATTTAACCCTCAATGGTGTGGTTGTTTTTTGGCTAAAGCCTACATCAGGGTGAAGCTGTCACACCAAGTGCATTTAACCAGCAATAGTCTGTTCATTTTTTGGCCATATCCCAGTCTAATTCTGTCACTAAATCCATACCGGTCACCCAGCGCCTAAATACTAGGCCTCAAATTTATATCCAGCTAAATCTGTCCCTAGTGCTGTAGCTGGGCGAGTTATTTAGTGTCCGTTCAAGCACATTTCTTGTTCTGGGTTGAAATACAATTCCCAATTTAGCAATTTCATAATTTAGTGGTTCCTGCTATATCAGAGCTATTTGAAATCTATCCCAAAAAGGGTATATAATATTGAAGGTGCACATTGGGTCATTCAGAATAACTTCACACACACCCGCTACTGTGTATTTCCAAGTCTAATTCTGTCACTAAACCCATACCTGTCACCCAGCGCCTAAATACTAGGCCTCAAATTTAAATCCCTCTAAATCTCTCGTTACCCACCGCTGTACTGTTGTTGCTGGGCAAGATATTTAGTGTCCGTCAAAGCACATTTTTTGTTCTGGGTTGAAGTACAATTCCCAATTTAGCAATTTCATAATTTAGTGGTTTCTGCTATATCAGAGCTATTTGAAATCTATCCCTAAAAGGGTATATAATATTGAAGGTGCACATAGGGTCATTCAGAATAACTTCACACACACGCTTCTGTGCATTTCCAAGTCTAATTCTGTCACTAAATCCATACCGGTGACCCAGCGCCTAAATACTAGGCCTCAAATTTAAATCCCTCTAAATCTCTCGTTACCCACCACTGTACTGTTGTTGCTGGGCAAGATATTTAGTGTCCGTCAAAGCACATTTTTTGTTCTGGGTTGAAGTACAATTCCCAATTTAGCAATTTCATAATTTAGTGGTTTCTGCTATATCAGAGCTATTTGAAATCTATCCCTAAAAGGGTATATAATATTGAAGGTGCACATAGGGTCATTCAGAATAACTTCACACACACGCTTCTGTGCATTTCCAAGTCTAATTCTGTCACTAAATCCATACCGGTGACCCAGCGCCTAAATACTAGGCCTCAAATTTAAATCCCTCTAAATCTCTCGTTACCCACCGCTGTACTGTTGTTGCTGGGCAAGATATTTAGTGTCCGTCAAAGCACATTTTTTGTTCTGGGTTGAAGTACAATTCCCAATTTAGCAATTTCATAATTTAGTGGTTTCTGCTATATCAGAGCTATTTGAAATCTATCCCTAAAAGGGTATATAATATTGAAGGTGCACATAGGGTCATTCAGAATAACTTCACACACACGCTTCTGTGCATTTCCAAGTCTAATTCTGTCACTAAATCCATACCGGTGACCCAGCGCCTAAATACTAGGCCTCAAATTTAAATCCCTCTAAATCTCTCGTTACCCACCGCTGTACTGTTGTTGCTGGGCAAGATATTTAGTGTCCGTCAAAGCACATTTTTTGTTCTGGGTTGAAGTACAATTCCCAATTTAGCAATTTCATAATTTAGTGGTTCCTGCTATATCAGAGCTATTTGAAATCTATCCCAAAAAGGGTATATAATATTGAAGGTGCACATTGGGTCATTCAGAATAACTTCACACACACCCGCTACTGTGTATTTCCAAGTCTAATTCTGTCACTAAACCCATACCTGTCACCCAGCGCCTAAATACTAGGCCTCAAATTTAAATCCCTCTAAATCTCTCGTTACCCACCGCTGTACTGTTGTTGCTGGGCAAGATATTTAGTGTCCGTCAAAGCACATTTTTTGTTCTGGGTTGAAGTACAATTCCCAATTTAGCAATTTCATAATTTAGTGGTTTCTGCTATATCAGAGCTATTTGAAATCTATCCCTAAAAGGGTATATAATATTGAAGGTGCACATAGGGTCATTCAGAATAACTTCACACACACGCTTCTGTGCATTTCCAAGTCTAATTCTGTCACTAAATCCATACCGGTGACCCAGCGCCTAAATACTAGGCCTCAAATTTAAATCCCTCTAAATCTCTCGTTACCCACCGCTGTACTGTTGTTGCTGGGCAAGATATTTAGTGTCCGTCAAAGCACATTTTTTGTTCTGGGTTGAAGTACAATTCCCAATTTAGCAATTTCATAATTTAGTGGTTTCTGCTATATCAGAGCTATTTGAAATCTATCCCTAAAAGGGTATATAATATTGAAGGTGCACATAGGGTCATTCAGAATAACTTCACACACACGCTTCTGTGCATTTCCAAGTCTAATTCTGTCACTAAATCCATACCGGTGACCCAGCGCCTAAATACTAGGCCTCAAATTTAAATCCCTCTAAATCTCTCGTTACCCACCGCTGTACTGTTGTTGCTGGGCAAGATATTTAGTGTCCGTCAAAGCACATTTTTTGTTCTGGGTTGAAGTACAATTCCCAATTTAGCAATTTCATAATTTAGTGGTTCCTGCTATATCAGAGCTATTTGAAATCTATCCCAAAAAGGGTATATAATATTGAAGGTGCACATTGGGTCATTCAGAATAACTTCACACACACGCTTCTGTGCATTTCCAAGTCTAATTCTGTCACTAAATCCATACCGGTGACCCAGCGCCTAAATACTAGGCCTCAAATTTAAATCCCTCTAAATCTCTCGTTACCCACCGCTGTACTGTTGTTGCTGGGCAAGATATTTAGTGTCCGTCAAAGCACATTTTTTGTTCTGGGTTGAAGTACAATTCCCAATTTAGCAATTTCATAATTTAGTGGTTTCTGCTATATCAGAGCTATTTGAAATCTATCCCTAAAAGGGTATATAATATTGAAGGTGCACATAGGGTCATTCAGAATAACTTCACACACACGCTTCTGTGCATTTCCAAGTCTAATTCTGTCACTAAATCCATACCGGTGACCCAGCGCCTAAATACTAGGCCTCAAATTTAAATCCCTCTAAATCTCTCGTTACCCACCACTGTACTGTTGTTGCTGGGCAAGATATTTAGTGTCCGTCAAAGCACATTTTTTGTTCTGGGTTGAAGTACAATTCCCAATTTAGCAATTTCATAATTTAGTGGTTCCTGCTATATCAGAGCTATTTGAAATCTATCCCTAAAAGGGTATATAATATTGAAGGTGCACATTGGGTCATTCAGAATAACTTCACACACACCCGCTACTGTGTATTTCCAAGTCTAATTCTGTCACTAAACCCATACCTGTCACCCAGCGCCTAAATACTAGGCCTCAAATTTAAATCCCTCTAAATCTCTCGTTACCCACCGCTGTACTGTTGTTGCTGGGCAAGATATTTAGTGTCCGTCAAAGCACATTTTTTGTTCTGGGTTGAAGTACAATTCCCAATTTAGCAATTTCATAATTTAGTGGTTTCTGCTATATCAGAGCTATTTGAAATCTATCCCTAAAAGGGTATATAATATTGAAGGTGCACATAGGGTCATTCAGAATAACTTCACACACACGCTTCTGTGCATTTCCAAGTCTAATTCTGTCACTAAATCCATACCGGTGACCCAGCGCCTAAATACTAGGCCTCAAATTTAAATCCCTCTAAATCTCTCGTTACCCACCGCTGTACTGTTGTTGCTGGGCAAGATATTTAGTGTCCGTCAAAGCACATTTTTTGTTCTGGGTTGAAGTACAATTCCCAATTTAGCAATTTCATAATTTAGTGGTTCCTGCTATATCAGAGCTATTTGAAATCTATCCCAAAAAGGGTATATAATATTGAAGGTGCACATTGGGTCATTCAGAATAACTTCACACACACCCGCTACTGTGTATTTCCAAGTCTAATTCTGTCACTAAACCCATACCTGTCACCCAGCGCCTAAATACTAGGCCTCAAATTTAAATCCCTCTAAATCTCTCGTTACCGCTGTACTGTTGTAGCTGGGAAAGTTATTTAGTGCCCGTCAAAGCACATTTTTTGTTCTGGGTTGAAGTACAATTCCCAATTTAGCAATTTCATAATTTAGTGGTTCCTGCTATATCAGAGCTATTTGAAATCTATCCCAAAAAGGGTATATAATATTCAAGGTGCACATTGGGTCATTCAGAATAACTTCACACACACGCTTCTGTGCATTTCCAAGTCTAATTCTGTCACTAAATCCATACCGGTCACCCAGCGCCTAAATACTAGGCCTCAAATTTATATCCCGCTGAATTTGAATACAATACATTGGGCCAAATAATATATTTGTTGTTGTGGTGAACCATAACAATGAGAAAAACATCTAGTAAGGGACGCGGACGTGGACATGGTCGTGGTGGTGTTAGTGGACCCTCTGGTGCTGGGAGAGGACGTGGCCGTTCTGCCACATCCACACGTCCTAGTGTACCAACTACCTCAGGTCCCAGTAGCCGCCAGAATTTACAGCGATATATGGTGGGGCCCAATGCCGTTCTAAGGATGGTAAGGCCTGAGCAGGTACAGGCATTAGTCAATTGGGTGGCCGACAGTGGATCCAGCACGTTCACATTATCTCCCACCCAGTCTTCTGCAGAAAGCGCACAGATGGCGCCTGAAAACCAACCCCATCAGTCTGTCACATCACCCCCATGCATACCAGGGAAACTGTCTCAGCCTCAAGTTATGCAGCAGTCTCTTATGCTGTTTGAAGACTCCGCTGGCAGGGTTTCCCAAGGGCATCCACCTAGCCCTTCCCCAGCGGTGAAAGACATAGAATGCACTGACGCACAACCACTTATGTTTCCTGATGATGAGGACATGGGAATACCACCTCAGCATGTCTCTGATGATGACGAAACACAGGTGCCAACTGCTGCGTCTTTCTGCAGTGTGCAGACTGAACAGGAGGTCAGGGATCAAGACTGGGTGGAAGACGATGCAGGGGACGATGAGGTCCTAGACCCCACATGGAATGAAGGTCGTGCCACTGACTTTCACAGTTCGGAGGAAGAGGCAGTGGTGAGACCGAGCCAACAGCGTAGCAAAAGAGGGAGCAGTGGGCAAAAGCAGAACACCCGCCGCCAAGAGACTCCGCCTGCTACTGACCGCCGCCATCTGGGACCGAGCACCCCAAAGGCAGCTTCAAGGAGTTCCCTGGCATGGCACTTCTTCAAACAATGTGCTGACGACAAGACCCGAGTGGTTTGCACGCTGTGCCATCAGAGCCTGAAGCGAGGCATTAACGTTCTGAACCTGAGCACAACCTGCATGACCAGGCACCTGCATGCAAAGCATGAACTGCAGTGGAGTAAACACCTTAAAACCAAGGAAGTCACTCAGGCTCCCCCTGCTACCTCTTCTGCTGCTGCCGCCTCGGCCTATTCTGCTGCTGCCGCCTCGGCCTCTTCCTCCGCCTCTGGAGGAACGTTGGCACCTGCCGCCCAGCAAACAGGGGATGTACCACCAACACCACCACCACCACCTCCGTCACCAAGCGTCTCAACCATGTCACACGCCAGCGTTCAGCTCTCCATCTCACAAACATTTGATAGAAAGCGTAAATTCCCACCTAGCCACCCTCGATCCCTGGCCCTGAATGCCAGCATTTCTAAACTACTGGCCTATGAAATGCTGTCATTTAGGCTGGTGGACACAGACAGCTTCAAACAGCTCATGTCGCTTGCTGTCCCACAGTATGTTGTTCCCAGCCGGCACTACTTCTCCAAGAGAGCCGTGCCTTCCCTGCACAACCAAGTATCCGATAAAATCAAGTGTGCACTGCGCAACGCCATCTGTAGCAAGGTCCACCTAACCACAGATACGTGGACCAGTAAGCACGGCCAGGGACGCTATATCTCCCTAACTGCACACTGGGTAAATGTAGTGGCAGCTGGGCCCCAGGCGGAGAGCTGTTTGGCGCACGTCCTGCCGCCGCCAAGGATCGCAGGGCAACATTCTTTGCCTCCTGTTGCCACCTCCTCCTTCTCGGCTTCCTCCTCCTCTTCTTCCACCTGCTCATCCAGTCAGCCACACACCTTCACCACCAACTTCAGCACAGCCCGGGGTAAACGTCAGCAGGCCATTCTGAAACTCATATGTTTGGGGGACAGGCCCCACACCGCACAGGAGTTGTGGCGGGGTATTGAACAACAGACCGACGAGTGGTTGCTGCCGGTGAGCCTCAAGCCCGGCCTGGTGGTGTGTGATAATGGGCGAAATCTCGTTGCAGCTCTGGGACTAGCCAATTTGACGCACATCCCTTGCTTGGCGCATGTGCTGAATTTGGTGGTGCAGAAGTTCATTCACAACTACCCCGACATGTCAGAGCTGCTGCATAAAGTGCGGGCCGTCTGTTCGCGCTTCCGGCGTTCACATCCTGCCGCTGCTCGCCTGTCTGCGCTACAGCGTAACTTCGGCCTTCCCGCTCACCGCCTCATATGCGACGTGCCCACCAGGTGGAACTCCACCTTGCACATGCTGGACAGACTGTGCGAGCAGCAGCAGGCCATAGTGGAGTTTCAGCTGCAGCACGCACGGGTCAGTCGCACTACAGAACAGCACCACTTCACCACCAATGACTGGGCCTCCATGCGAGACCTGTGTGCCCTGTTGCGCTGTTTCGAGTACTCCACCAACATGGCCAGTGGCGATGACACCGTTATCAGCGTTACAATACCACTTCTATGTCTCCTTGAGAAAACACTTAGGGCGATGATGGAACAGGAGGTGGCCCAGGAGGAGGAGGAGGAGGATGAGGAAGAGGGGTCATTTTTAGCACTTTCAGGCCAGTCTCTTCGAAGTGACTCAGAGGGAGGTTTTTTGCAACAGCAGAGGCCAGGTACAAATGTGGCCAGCCAGGGCCCACTACTGGAGGACGAGGAGGACGAGGATGAGGAGGAGGTGGAGGAGGATGAGGATGAAGCATGGTCACAGCGGGGTGGCACCCAACGCAGCTCGGGTCCATCACTGGTGCGTGGCTGGGGGGAAAGGCAGGACGATGACGATACGCCTCCCACAGAGGACAGCTTGTCCTTACCCCTGGGCAGCCTGGCACACATGAGCGACTACATGCTGCAGTGCCTGCGCAACGACAGCAGAGTTGCCCACATTTTAACCTGTGCGGACTACTGGGTTGCCACCCTGCTGGATCCACGCTACAAAGACAATGTGCCCACCTTACTTCCTGCACTGGAGCGTGATAGGAAGATGCGCGAGTACAAGCGCACGTTGGTAGACGCGCTACTGAGAGCATTCCCAAATGTCACAGGGGAACAAGTGGAAGCCCAAGGCCAAGGCAGAGGAGGAGCAAGAGGTCGCCAAGGCAGCTGTGTCACGGCCAGCTCCTCTGAGGGCAGGGTTAGCATGGCAGAGATGTGGAAAACTTTTGTCAACACGCCACAGCTAACTGCACCACCACCTGATACGCAACGTGTTAGCAGGAGGCAACATTTCACTAACATGGTGGAACAGTACGTGTGCACACCCCTCCACGTACTGACTGATGGTTCGGCCCCATTCAACTTCTGGGTCTCTAAATTGTCCACGTGGCCAGAGCTAGCCTTTTATGCCTTGGAGGTGCTGGCCTGCCCGGCAGCCAGCGTTTTGTCTGAACGTGTATTCAGCACGGCAGGGGGCGTCATTACAGACAAACGCAGCCGCCTGTCTACAGCCAATGTGGACAAGCTGACGTTCATAAAAATGAACCAGGCATGGATCCCACAGGACCTGTCCGTCCCTTGTCCAGATTAGACATTAACTACCTCCCCATAACCATATATTATTGGACTCCAGGGCACTTCCTCATTCAATCCTATTTTTATTTTCATTTTACCATTATATTGCGATGCTACCCAAAGTTGAATGAACCTCTCCTCTGCCTGTGTGCTAGGCCTAAATATATGCCAATGGACTGTTGCAGTGGTGGCTGACATGAAGCCTGATTCTCTGCTATGACATGCAGACTAATTCTCTGCTGACATGAAGCCAGATTGTCTGTTACGGGACCTCTCTCCTCTGCCTGGGTGCTGGGCCTAAATTTATGACAATGGACTGTTGCAGTGGTGGCTGACGTGAAGCCTGATTCTCTGCTATGACATGCAGACTGATTCTCTGCTGACATGAAGCCAGATCGTCTGTTACGGGACCTCTCTGCTCTGCCTGTGTGCTAGGCCTAAATATATGCCAATGGACTGTTGCAGTGGTGGGTGACGTGAAGCCTCATTCTCTGCTATGACATGCAGACTGATTCTCTGCTGACATGAAGCCAGATTGTCTGTTACGGGACCTCTCTGCTCTGCCTGTGTGCTAGGCCTAAATATATGCCAATGGACTGTTGCAGTGGTGGGTGACGTGAAGCCTCATTCTCTGCTATGACATGCAGACTGATTCTCTGCTGTCATGAAGCCAGATTGTCTGTTACGGGACCTCTCTGCTCTGCCTGTGTGCTAGGCCTAAATATATGCCAATGGACTGTTGCAGTGGTGGGTGACGTGAAGCCTCATTCTCTGCTATGACATGCAGACTGATTCTCTGCTGACATGAAGCCAGATTGTCTGTTACGGGACCTCTCTGCTCTGCCTGTGTGCTAGGCCTAAATATATGCCAATGGACTGTTGCAGTGGTGGGTGACGTGAAGCCTCATTCTCTGCTATGACATGCAGACTGATTCTCTGCTGTCATGAAGCCAGATTGTCTGTTACGGGACCTCTCTGCTCTGCCTGTGTGCTAGGCCTAAATATATGCCAATGGACTGTTGCAGTGGTGGGTGACGTGAAGCCTCATTCTCTGCTATGACATGCAGACTAATTCTCTGCTGACATGAAGACAGATTCTCTGTTACGGGACCTCTCTCCTCTGCCTGTGTGTGTGCTGGGCCTAAATATATGCCAATGGACTGTTGCAGTGGTGGCTGACGTGAAGCCTCATTCTCTGCTATGACATGCAGACTGATTCTCTGCTGACATGAAGCCAGATTCTCTGTTACGGGACCTCTCTCCTCTGCCTGTGTGTGTGCTGGGCCTAAATATATGCCAATGGACTGTTGCAGTGGTGGCTGACGTGAAGCCTCATTCTCTGCTATGACATGCAGACTGATTCTTTGCTGACATGAAGCCAGATTCTCTGTTACGGGACCTCTCTCCTCTGCCTGTGTGTGTGCTGGGCCTAAATATATGCCAATGGACTGTTGCAGTGGTGGCTGACGTGAAGCCTCATTCTCTGCTATGACATGCAGACTGATTCTCTGCTGACATGAAGCCAGATTCTCTGTTACGGGACCTCTCTCCTCTGCCTGTGTGTGTGCTGGGCCTAAATATATGCCAATGGACTGTTGCAGTGGTGGCTGACGTGAAGCCTCATTCTCTGCTATGACATGCAGACTAATTCTCTGCTGACATGAAGACAGATTCTCTGTTACGGGACCTCCCTCCTCTGCCTGGGTGCTGGGCCTAAATATATGCCAATGGACTGTTGCAGTGGTGGCTGACGTGAAGCCTCATTCTCTGCTATGACATGCAGACTGATTCTCTGCTGACATGAAGCCAGATTCTCTGTTACGGGACCTCTCTCCTCTGCCTGTGTGTGTGCTGGGCCTAAATATATGCCAATGGACTGTTGCAGTGGTGGCTGACGTGAAGCCTCATTCTCTGCTATGACATGCAGACTAATTCTCTGCTGACATGAAGACAGATTCTCTGTTACGGGACCTCCCTCCTCTGCCTGGGTGCTGGGCCTAAATATATGCCAATGGACTGTTGCAGTGGTGGCTGACGTGAAGCCTCATTCTCTGCTATGACATGCAGACTGATTCTCTGCTGACATGAAGCCAGATTCTCTGTTACGGGACCTCTCTCCTCTGCCTGTGTGTGTGCTGGGCCTAAATATATGCCAATGGACTGTTGCAGTGGTGGCTGACGTGAAGCCTCATTCTCTGCTATGACATGCAGACTGATTCTCTGCTGACATGAAGCCAGATTCTCTGTTACGGGACCTCTCTCCTCTGCCTGTGTGTGTGCTGGGCCTAAATATATGCCAATGGACTGTTGCAGTGGTGGCTGACGTGAAGCCTCATTCTCTGCTATGACATGCAGACTAATTCTCTGCTGACATGAAGACAGATTCTCTGTTACGGGACCTCCCTCCTCTGCCTGGGTGCTGGGCCTAAATATATGCCAATGGACTGTTGCAGTGGTGGCTGACGTGAAGCCTCATTCTCTGCTATGACATGCAGACTGATTCTCTGCTGACATGAAGACAGATTCTCTGTTACGGGACCTCTCTCCTCTGCCTGTGTGCTAGGCCTAAATATATGCCAATGGACTGTTGCAGTGGTGGGTGACGTGAAGCCTCATTCTCTGCTATGACATGCAGACTGATTCTCTGCTGTCATGAAGCCAGATTGTCTGTTACGGGACCTCTCTGCTCTGCCTGTGTGCTAGGCCTAAATATATGCCAATGGACTGTTGCAGTGGTGGGTGACGTGAAGCCTCATTCTCTGCTATGACATGCAGACTAATTCTCTGCTGACATGAAGACAGATTCTCTGTTACGGGACCTCTCTCCTCTGCCTGTGTGTGTGCTGGGCCTAAATATATGCCAATGGACTGTTGCAGTGGTGGCTGACGTGAAGCCTCATTCTCTGCTATGACATGCAGACTGATTCTCTGCTGACATGAAGCCAGATTCTCTGTTACGGGACCTCTCTCCTCTGCCTGTGTGCTAGGCCTAAATATATGCCAATGGACTGTTGCAGTGGTGGCTGACGTGAAGCCTCATTCTCTGCTATGACATGCAGACTAATTCTCTGCTGACATGAAGACAGATTCTCTGTTACGGGACCTCTCTCCTCTGCCTGGGTGCCGGGGCCTAAATATCTGAGAATGGACTGTTCCAGTGGTGGGTGACGGGAAGCCAGATTCTCTGCTATGGAACCTCTCTCCAATTGATTTTGGTTAATTTTTATTTATTTAATTTTTATTTTAATTAATTTCCCTATCCACATTTGTTTGCAGGGGATTTACCTACATGTTGCTGCCTTTTGCAGCCCTCTAGCCCTTTCCTGGGCTGTTTTACAGCCGTTTTAGTGCCGAAAAGTTCGGGTCCCCATTGACTTCAATGGGGTTCGGGTTCGGGACGAAGTTCGGATCGGGTTCGGATCCCGAACCCGAACATTTCCGGGATGTTCGGCCGAACTTCTCGAACCCGAACATCCAGGTGTTCGCTCAACTCTAATCAAGACCAACACTTTCTGCATCCGTCTTGACATCCACTGCATATCCTCCTGTGGTCCGTGCGCCTAAACAGAAATCTACAACAGCACAGAGCTACCGTAAATTTACGCAGGCCTTATTTGCGTCAGAAAACGGGCATAAATGAAGATGATATAAAAGATAGTAGGAGTGGCACTACTACTGCAAAGCATCTACATGCTATTACTCTATGTGACGGACGGACAAGGCTGGATATCGGTACACGGATGGTCACAGGTGAGAAATCTGCTGCAATATGTGGTGGATTACCTGTATTGTTCATAATGTCTATCAGAATTCTTACCTTGAATGTTAGGGGTCTGGGGGATAGAAGAAAGAGACAAGCGGTTTTTGATATGATGCGTATACATCTCCCAACAATTGTATGCTTGATAGAAACACATCTTACTGGGGAGACTTCCGGGGTGGTCACCAGGGGATTGGCTGCACATACGTATCACTCAACCTTCTCTAGTCATTCTAGGGGAGTGACAGTTTTCATTCATAGAACGATTTAATTTTTTTGCGAGGCCTCCTCTGTTGACCACCAGGGAAGATTTGTCTTCTTATACTGTAAGTTGGCGGGGAAGATGTGCATTTTGGCCTTTGTTTATGTTCCACCTACATTCTCTTTCTCAGTGCTTAACTCTTTGTTAACATTTATTGACAAATGGCCGGAATGCCCCACATTGATTATTGGGGACTTCAATTGTGTTATTAATCTGACAGTAGATAGGGTTGCTATGGGTGTGGAGGGAGACACCCCTGTCCAGGGGTCCCCCTGGCATGTTTCTGTTCCGAGGCCGGGTTTGATGATATTTGGGGAGGTCTGGGTCAGGGGATAAGAGTCTTCTCATGTATTAGTAAATCAGATAGATCTATGTCCAGAATAGACCATGCATTGATTAATAAAAAATATGTATGATATGTAACACGAATGAAGTACAAGACTAGGTCACTTTCGGATCATCTACCGATACTCCTTGAACTCTGCCCGGCCAGGATAACAAATAGAGAGGTCTCCTTTTAGATTAAATCCTTATTGGCTATCACTAATAAAGAATCATGAAATAATACAAAAGAAAATAAATCAATTTTGGGTAGCTAATTATGGGTCAACAAAAATCCAAATGGTATGGGATACTTTTAAAGGCCTGTATGAGGGGTATAATGGTCAGTCACATTGCAAATTTGAGAGAGGAGTATGGGGAAAATGAGAAAAAAATTTAAGAACAAGCTTCCTCAGCCACACAATCTTTCTCTATAAATAGGACAGAGTAAATAGGGAAAATATGCAGAAGACTGCGCAAGCATACTCTGACTTCTTGCTGGAGAAGGCACAACAGAGTTTATTCTTCAAAGGGCAAAATTTTTTTACTGAATCAGGGCGACCAGGGAAACTCCTATCTAGGGTGATCTCGAGTTAGGAATCCAAAAAGAATATAGATAATATACGATTGGCCAATGGGAGGATGGTTAGGGAACAAGACTCCATAGAGAAGGTCTTCCTTGATTACTTTTCAGACCTTTATTGAGCCGATTGTAGGATCACGGATGAATGGATGGACTCTTATCTTGATGGAATAGTCTTTCCTACTATTACTCCGGCTCAAAGGAAGGTACTTGAGGCCGATCTCCCTATTCAGGAACTGGAAGGTGCAATTAAGCTATGTTCGGGTAACTCCACCCCCAGTTCAGATGGACTCCCATATGAATTCTATGGTAAATATAAAGAGGATGTTTTTCCTAGATTGTTGGAGGTCCTTGCTGAATCGGTGGAGGAGGTGAAGCTGCCAGGTTCAATGATGGAAGCTGTAATAATATTATTTCCCAAAAAAGGTAAGGACCCCATAGATATGGGATCCTATAGACCGATCTCGCTGTTGAACACGGATGTAAAGCTCATGGCGAGGATCTTGGCTACAAGACTTTCTGGGGTTATCTCCTCCATTGTCCGCCCAGACCAGAACGGTTTCATTCAAAACAAAGGTACACAACATAATCTTCACCGGCTTTTTGCCAATATACAGGCTCCTGGGGGGTCTGCTTGCTCCATCCTGTCTTTAGATGCCTCTAAGGCCTTTTACAGGGTGGAGTGGCGGTTCCTATGGAGGGTTTTGGCGAGGATGGGCTTTGGGGAGAGATTTATAAACATGATTAAAAAACTCTATAGATCCCCTACGGCCAAGTTGAGTCTCAATGGGAGCCTTACTGCCAGTATTGATCTAAATAGAGGTACTCACCAGGGCTGCCCATTATCTCCACTCCTATTCAATATTTATATTGAGCCCCTGGCCTTGGCTATTAGGCAGGATGCCCAAATTAAAGGATTTGGAACATTGGGAGAGGAAGATCGGATTTTTCTATACGCGGATGATGTCCTTTTTTTCACAGATAATACAGAGATAACTGTCCCAAGAATTATCAGTATGGTCAAACTATTTGGTGAGGTATCAGGCCTGGATATAAACTGGTCAAAGACTATTCTGATGCCAATAGACCCGGTGTCTCAAGAGGAGTCCTTGATAACCCAGCTAGATGTTGTTGATACTTTTCAATACTTGGGTATGACGATATCCCCCAAAGTTGAAAATTCTGTACATCTTAATCTGACCCCATTGATAACAAAAACTAGGGCAAAAATAGGGATTTGGTTGAGACTTCCTTTATCCAGAGCTGATTGAGTTTCACTGGATAAAATAGTAATTCTACCCCAATTCCTCATGTCCTTAGGAATGAACCTATCTGGATAGAGGATAAATATTTCAAATTAATGGAAAGAATAATCAATGATTTGATCTGGGGAAGAAAATGAGTGAGACTCAAACTAGAATATTTATATAAGCCGCTGGAGCATGGAGGTTTAAATATCCCATGTTTTAAAGGCTAATTCATTGCTGCTCAGCTATGCATGTGCAAAGAATGGCCAAATAGTACTGTTTTAAGCAGCCTAGTAAGAAGCTCTGCACATAATAATATATTTACACTTTTGGAATCAGGGCTATTGATTAATAGGGACTGGGGTTATAAAGGGACTATAAAATTACTATTGAAAATGTCTGCTATTACTAGGAATGTTGGGGGTAAAGGGATCACTTATATTCACGCCTCTCTGGCACAATATTCACTTACAGACATTAGATGGTATAGCAAGGGATCTATTCTGGCAAAAGAATGGGATTCTCTATATGGCACAGGTTGTTAAGAAAGGAGAAATTAAGTCGTTGGTGGAATTATCACATAGTGTAGAGAATCTATCTTGGTTTAGGTATTTTCAGCTTCGTTCGTCCACTTTTTAGTTTGGATGATAAATCACTGCTAGAAATAGATAATTCTTCTCACTTAAATGAGAGGTTTGGGAAGATACCATTAAGAATGAAGATTTTAAATATATATAAATTATTAATTAAGTCACGGTTTTCTGAGACATAATCACCAGGGCAAAAGGCCTGGGAGAAGGATTGCCCAAATATACAAATGGTAGGGTGGGGGAGCATATTTACTAATCCAGATGTACTTTCTCATAACTTTAATCACGTTCTAATACAGTTTAACATTTATCACAGATTATATGTCACCCGTATTTGGTTAAACAAGTGTGGAATAAGAGATACCTCCAAGTGTCCTCGATGTGATACTGTTGGTGTGGATTATCTGCATATGTTCTGGGCATGCCCAGATCTTGGGGTATACTGAAGTGGTATTAACAATTTCCTCACCCACAAATTAAAAATACGGATTCCTCTTGAGCCACAATTGTTTTTATTGAACGATCTTTCAACATTAAGTAGCCATAAACCCCAAAAAGATACTACTAGGCAGATCACTACTATTGGCCGGGCTCCTGATCAGTCGGAGCTGGTTTGCCCCAGAGGTAAACAATTGGATAAACCTGGTTAATAAGGTTAAAAACTACGAACAGATTCTTTATAAGCAGAGGCGTGGATTAGAGAAATGGGTTAAGATATGGGACGGCTGGTAGTTCTGATTGGACCGTACCACAGGTGACAGCCATTTTGTACTAAACCACGCTTTGTCTGGCCTACACAGTGAATCAGGTATTGCACTTTTTAACACCATATCAGTCTACACACAGTCAATAACTACATAATAACAAGCATAGTCAAGAGCAGTAGTATACAATCTATATAAAATGTATTCAAAAAGTCACATTGTTATAATACATAGATAAATATTGTCCTAGTTAAAGGAATTGTCTCATTATGGACAATGGAGACATATCACTAGGATATGCCCTCATTGTCTCATAGGTGCGGTTCCCACCTCTGGAGGACTCCTGTCCGGCTCACCATAAAAGTGAATGGGAGAGTACTGCGTATGCGTGGCCCCCGCCCCCATTCATTTCTATGGGGCTGATGGAAATAGCCGAGTCACCGCTATGCCCCCATTGTCCATGATGAGACAACCCTTTAAGTGCAAAAAGGTCATGTTATTCTTGTCATTTAGACCCAAAGATCCTATGGCACCTGTACAAAATTATTTCAGCTTCCTTTCTCAATAGTTCCTGATGCGTGTCTCCCCCAGGTGTCCAAGCAGCAACATGTAATAACTAGTGTTGGGCGAGCATGCTCAGCTGAACACTAGTTCGGCTCGAGCATCACGATGCTCAGCCGAATACCGCGTGTGCTCGAGCGCGATCCTCGAGTCTACTCCCTGCACGTTTGTTGGCTGCTACTCAGCCAATAAACGTGCAGGTAAGTACTGCCATTCACTTTAATGCCGTAGCCATGTTGGTTGCTGGCATTACAGTGATTGGCTGGCCGGAATGCGTGATCGGGTACTATATATAGCACATGATGACACGTGTTCGGCTCAATATTAGTCAGGGAGAGATAGTATAGGGATTGAAATAGAAATATTTTAGTTTTTATACTCGTTAGAGACCCAAAAGTCCTTTTAAGGACTATTGCGTGTGGCAGCAATATATATATTTTAGTGCAACCTGCACTGATTTGCTAAAACTTGTTAGAGATCCAAAAGTCCTTTTAAGGATTATAGTTGTATCTGGCAGCAATATATATTTTTAGCGCAACCTGCGCTAAATAGCATGCAATTGTTTGGCTGCAGCAGACTGCAACATTACCTGCGCTACATCTCCTGTATAATGTTTGTGTATCTGAAATATCAGTGACATTCAGTCAATTTTTTTTTTCTGCGGGTGGCAGCGACATTACCTGCGCTACATCTCCAGTATAACGTCAGCGCATCCAAAATATCAATGACATTTAGTGTAATTTTTTAAAGCGCTGGTGACAGTGACATTATCTGCCCTACATCTCCTGTGTAACAATTGCAAGCTATTTAGCGCAGGTTGCGCTAAAAATATATATTGCTGCCAGATACAACTATAGTCCTTAAAAGGACTTTTGGGTCTCTAACAAGTTTTAGCAATTAAGTGCAGTGACATCACTGGCGCTAAATCTATAACGTTTGCCCTTCCTAAATATCAGTAACATTCATTCAGTGTAATTCTTTTATTAGGCGGTGGTGACTGTGACATTACTTGCGCTATACATCCTGTTTAACGTGTGCACATCTTAAATATCAGTGACATTCATTCACTGTAATTTTTTTATTAGGTAGTGGTGACAGAGACATTACTTGCGCTAGATCTCCTGTTTAACGTGTGCGCATCCTAAATATCAGTGACATTCATTCAGTGTAAAAAAAAAAAATGCCGGTAGTGACAGTGACATTGCTTGCGCTATACCTCCTGTTTAACATGTGAGCATCCTAAAAATATATGTGACATTCTGTGTACTTTATTTGCGCATACACTTACAAAACCTGCGCTGCTGTACGTGTGACATATTTGCAAGCATATATACCATTTAATATGCGCAAGGCGAGCAGTAAGGGACGTTGAAGTGGCCGTGCTGCTGATGGTGCACGCAGAGGCCGTGGCCATGGACGCGGTGAAACTGTGCCTGCTGCCAGAGCACAAGAAGTACACTCATCCACGATACCTAGCTTCATGTCCCAGTTTGCAGGGCGGCGCAGGACACCATTCTCAAAGTCAGACCAGTGCAACCAGGTGGTCGGTTGGATTGCAGCAGATAATGCTTCCAGTCGGTTAAGCACCACCATTGTTTTGATTTGGGTTTGTGCTGGATCCACCTTCCCTCAGGTGTACTGGGTTCATTGTTAGTGAGGCTATTTATCCCTTCTTCCCCCAGTGGCCTTTGCAGGTTATAGTTCTTTCCTGGGAGCTCTTGATTTGTGGTGGATCGTCAGCTCCAGCTCTGCTCAAGATAAGTCCTCGCCTTTATTTCCCTTTGTATGTTTTGTCTAAGCCTCTAAGGAGACGCTTGATTCCTCCTAGTTTGAAGAAGCAGGTTGCCTCTTTCCTTTTCCCTGCTGCTTAGGGTTTCCACAGGGTGTTTAGGTTTAGGCATGAGGGCATATGCATATCCACCCTAAGGGTATGCACATGGGCACAGCAGTTTAGGGAAAGCTTTTAGGGATCGCTAGGAGGTTACCCTTTTCTCCCTAGCTTTTGGGCCTAGTCGTTTGTTCTGTTTGTTTTCCCTCGTTTGCTTATTTCCCCGCTTACCTACGTATCGTGACATTACTATTTAATGAGGTGGATGGTGATGATGAGATACAGTTGCCAATAAGTCAACCACAATTAGTGTCTCAAGAGGTTCAGGATGAGGATGAGACACAGTTGTCAATAAGTGAGGTTCTTGTTAGGTTAGGTCAAGTCAGGAGGATGACCAGGGTGAAGAAGTGAAGAAGTGGAAGAGGAGGTGGTGGACGATGAAATCAGTGACCCAGCCTGGGATGTGGCAAGCCAAGCGAGGACAGCGGTACATAGGGGGAGAGATCTGCAGCACCACAACAGGCTGGAAGAGGCAGTGGGATGGCAAACGGGAGAAGGCGGGCCACACCAAAGAGG
Source organism: Bufo gargarizans (assembly GCF_014858855.1). Taxonomy (NCBI): domain Eukaryota; kingdom Metazoa; phylum Chordata; class Amphibia; order Anura; family Bufonidae; genus Bufo; species Bufo gargarizans. The sequence continues at coordinate 176,854,158 of NC_058082.1, forward strand.
CCTGCAAATTTTCCCCGGAGCACCCCCTTGATCAATCTCCCTTGCCAAGGGTTAAGTGTTCCGCAGTCTGGCGCTTTTTTGAGGAAAGCGCGGATGATAAAAGAATTGTAATTTGCAACCTGCTATTACTAGGAATGTTGGGGGTAAAGGGATCACTTATATTCACGCCTCTCTGGCACAATATTCACTTACAGACATTAGATGGTATAGCAAGGGATCTATTCTGGCAAAAGAATGGGATTCTCTATATGGCACAGGTTGTTAAGAAAGGAGAAATTAAGTCGTTGGTGGAATTATCACATAGTGTAGAGAATCTATCTTGGTTTAGGTATTTTCAGCTTCGTTCGTCCACTTTTTAGTTTGGATGATAAATCACTGCTAGAAATAGATAATTCTTCTCACTTAAATGAGAGGTTTGGGAAGATACCATTAAGAATGAAGATTTTAAATATATATAAATTATTAATTAAGTCACGGTTTTCTGAGACATAATCACCAGGGCAAAAGGCCTGGGAGAAGGATTGCCCAAATATACAAATGGTAGGGTGGGGGAGCATATTTACTAATCCAGATGTACTTTCTCATAACTTTAATCACGTTCTAATACAGTTTAACATTTATCACAGATTATATGTCACCCGTATTTGGTTAAACAAGTGTGGAATAAGAGATACCTCCAAGTGTCCTCGATGTGATACTGTTGGTGTGGATTATCTGCATATGTTCTGGGCATGCCCAGATCTTGGGGTATACTGAAGTGGTATTAACAATTTCCTCACCCACAAATTAAAAATACGGATTCCTCTTGAGCCACAATTGTTTTTATTGAACGATCTTTCAACATTAAGTAGCCATAAACCCCAAAAAGATACTACTAGGCAGATCACTACTATTGGCCGGGCTCCTGATCAGTCGGAGCTGGTTTGCCCCAGAGGTAAACAATTGGATAAACCTGGTTAATAAGGTTAAAAACTACGAACAGATTCTTTATAAGCAGAGGCGTGGATTAGAGAAATGGGTTAAGATATGGGACGGCTGGTAGTTCTGATTGGACCGTACCACAGGTGACAGCCATTTTGTACTAAACCACGCTTTGTCTGGCCTACACAGTGAATCAGGTATTGCACTTTTTAACACCATATCAGTCTACACACAGTCAATAACTACATAATAACAAGCATAGTCAAGAGCAGTAGTATACAATCTATATAAAATGTATTCAAAAAGTCACATTGTTATAATACATAGATAAATATTGTCCTAGTTAAAGGAATTGTCTCATTATGGACAATGGGGACATATCACTAGGATATGCCCTCATTGTCTCATAGGTGCGGTTCCCACCTCTGGAGGACTCCTGTCCGGCTCACCATAAAAGTGAATGGGAGAGTACTGCGTATGCGTGGCCCCCGCCCCCATTCATTTCTATGGGGCTGATGGAAATAGCCGAGTCACCGCTATGCCCCCATTGTCCATGATGAGACAACCCTTTAAGTGCAAAAAGACAGTCATGTTATTCTTGTCATTTAGACCCAAAGATCCTATGGCACCTGTACAAAATTATTTCAGCTTCCTTTCTCAATAGTTCCTGATGCGTGTCTCCCCCAGGTGTCCAAGCAGCAACATGTAATAACTAGTGTTGGGCGAGCATGCTCAGCTGAACACTAGTTCGGCTCGAGCATCACGATGCTCAGCCGAATACCGCGTGTGCTCGAGCGCGATCCTCGAGTCTACTCCCTGCACGTTTGTTGGCTGCTACTCAGCCAATAAACGTGCAGGTAAGTACTGCCATTCACTTTAATGCCGTAGCCATGTTGGTTGCTGGCATTACAGTGATTGGCTGGCCGGAATGCGTGATCGGGTACTATATATAGCACATGATGACACGTGTTCGGCTCAATATTAGTCAGGGAGAGATAGTATAGGGATTGAAATAGAAATATTTTAGTTTTTATACTCGTTAGAGACCCAAAAGTCCTTTTAAGGACTATTGCGTGTGGCAGCAATATATATATTTTAGTGCAACCTGCACTGATTTGCTAAAACTTGTTAGAGATCCAAAAGTCCTTTTAAGGATTATAGTTGTATCTGGCAGCAATATATATTTTTAGCGCAACCTGCGCTAAATAGCATGCAATTGTTTGGCTGCAGCAGACTGCAACATTACCTGCGCTACATCTCCTGTATAATGTTTGTGTATCTGAAATATCAGTGACATTCAGTCAATTTTTTTTTTCTGCGGGTGGCAGCGACATTACCTGCGCTACATCTCCAGTATAACGTCAGCGCATCCAAAATATCAATGACATTTAGTGTAATTTTTTAAAGCGCTGGTGACAGTGACATTATCTGCCCTACATCTCCTGTGTAACAATTGCAAGCTATTTAGCGCAGGTTGCGCTAAAAATATATATTGCTGCCAGATACAACTATAGTCCTTAAAAGGACTTTTGGGTCTCTAACAAGTTTTAGCAATTAAGTGCAGTGACATCACTGGCGCTAAATCTATAACGTTTGCCCTTCCTAAATATCAGTAACATTCATTCAGTGTAATTCTTTTATTAGGCGGTGGTGACTGTGACATTACTTGCGCTATACATCCTGTTTAACGTGTGCACATCTTAAATATCAGTGACATTCATTCACTGTAATTTTTTTATTAGGTAGTGGTGACAGAGACATTACTTGCGCTAGATCTCCTGTTTAACGTGTGCGCATCCTAAATATCAGTGACATTCATTCAGTGTAAAAAAAAAAAATGCCGGTAGTGACAGTGACATTGCTTGCGCTATACCTCCTGTTTAACATGTGAGCATCCTAAAAATATATGTGACATTCTGTGTACTTTATTTGCGCATACACTTACAAAACCTGCGCTGCTGTACGTGTGACATATTTGCAAGCATATATACCATTTAATATGCGCAAGGCGAGCAGTAAGGGACGTTGAAGTGGCCGTGCTGCTGATGGTGCACGCAGAGGCCGTGGCCATGGACGCGGTGAAACTGTGCCTGCTGCCAGAGCACAAGAAGTACACTCATCCACGATACCTAGCTTCATGTCCCAGTTTGCAGGGCGGCGCAGGACACCATTCTCAAAGTCAGACCAGTGCAACCAGGTGGTCGGTTGGATTGCAGCAGATAATGCTTCCAGTCGGTTAAGCACCACCATTGTTTTGATTTGGGTTTGTGCTGGATCCACCTTCCCTCAGGTGTACTGGGTTCATTGTTAGTGAGGCTATTTATCCCTTCTTCCCCCAGTGGCCTTTGCAGGTTATAGTTCTTTCCTGGGAGCTCTTGATTTGTGGTGGATCGTCAGCTCCAGCTCTGCTCAAGATAAGTCCTCGCCTTTATTTCCCTTTGTATGTTTTGTCTAAGCCTCTAAGGAGACGCTTGATTCCTCCTAGTTTGAAGAAGCAGGTTGCCTCTTTCCTTTTCCCTGCTGCTTAGGGTTTCCACAGGGTGTTTAGGTTTAGGCATGAGGGCATATGCATATCCACCCTAAGGGTATGCACATGGGCACAGCAGTTTAGGGAAAGCTTTTAGGGATCGCTAGGAGGTTACCCTTTTCTCCCTAGCTTTTGGGCCTAGTCGTTTGTTCTGTTTGTTTTCCCTCGTTTGCTTATTTCCCCGCTTACCTACGTATCGTGACATTACTATTTAATGAGGTGGATGGTGATGATGAGATACAGTTGCCAATAAGTCAACCACAATTAGTGTCTCAAGAGGTTCAGGATGAGGATGAGACACAGTTGTCAATAAGTGAGGTTCTTGTTAGGTTAGGTCAAGTCAGGAGGATGACCAGGGTGAAGAAGTGAAGAAGTGGAAGAGGAGGTGGTGGACGATGAAATCAGTGACCCAGCCTGGGATGTGGCAAGCCAAGCGAGGACAGCGGTACATAGGGGGAGAGATCTGCAGCACCACAACAGGCTGGAAGAGGCAGTGGGATGGCAAACGGGAGAAGGCGGGCCACACCAAAGAGGCCTGCAAATTTTCCCCGGAGCACCCCCTTGATCAATCTCCCTTGCCAAGGGTTAAGTGTTCCGCAGTCTGGCGCTTTTTTGAGGAAAGCGCGGATGATAAAAGAATTGTAATTTGCAACCTGTGCCGTACCAAAATGAGCAGGGGTGTGAACACTAGCAACCTCACCATCACCAGCATAATCCGCCAGATTGTGTCAAAGCACCGTAATAGGTGGGCCGAACACCTGGCTCCACAACCAGTGTCTGCGGGTAACACCACTGCCTCCTTTTCCCCGTGTTACGTGCTGGCCAGTCCAGGATGCAGGCCCAGATGCCTCCCACCATGCACTTGGACCTACGCAAGCACCATCAGCACATGCACTTCTGTGTCCCAGCGGAGCATACAGAGGTCTATAACCCAGGCCTTTGAACGAAAGTTACACGTTACTCTGTCCCCAGCCGCCAATATTTTTCATGGTGTTCAGTCCCAGCCTTAAACCAGCATGTTTACTGTAACATCACCCGTGCCCTGACCAACATAGTTATTGGGAAGGTCGAATTAACGACTGACATGGACAAGTGCTTTTGGCCTGGGACGCTACATTTCCCTGATGGCACACTGGGTGAACGTTCTGGATGCCGGGAGCGAATCATACCCTGGGATGGCACAGGTGCTACCGACGCCAAAGATTGCGGCCCCTTCTTAAATAAGGGTTTCCGCCAGCACCTACGTTAGTGGCTGCAACCCCCCCTTCTCCTCCTCCGCCTCCTCCTCCACTTCCACTTTTGAATTATCATCTTGCAGCACCAGTCAGTCATCAGTCAGTAGATAGAAGCAATGTAGCACTGCAGTGGGGAAGCGGCAACAGGCCGTACTTAAACTGATCTGCTTAGGTGACAAACAGCACACCGCCGCAGAGCTGTGGCAGATTATAAGGGACCAGACTGAGCTGTTGCTCTCACCACTCAACCTACAATCAGGCATGGTTGTGTCTGATAATGGCCATAAATTGGTGGCGGCTTTAGAGCTCGGCAAGCTCACACACATACCATGCTTAGCATACGTGTTTAACCTAGTGGTTCAGCGGTTTCGCAACTCCTACCCCAATTTTCCTGAGCTACTAGTAAAGATGTGCCGCGTGTGTGCCCATTTCCGCAAGTCATCGACAGCTTCCTCCGGTCTGTCCACACTGCAACGTTCCAAATGTTGGCCAGGTTTTGTGAGCAGCAGAGGGCAGTTGTGGATTACCAGCTGCAACATGGTCGTTGCCTTTCCAGTCAGCCTCCACTCTTCACAAGCGACGAGTGGGCATCGATCAAAAGAAGACAGCCGGCACTCCTTGTTTCCAATTGCATGGTGCACGTGTCTCGAGTTGATGTCCATGCTGCCGATATTCGCAGCAGCCAAATAAATTTGCATTACGAAGATTCACGCTTCATAAATGAGAGTAAGATTGGAGCCTTTGGACTTTTTGGACACAATCAAGAAACGGGGGGATGATGACATTACTTTACACAGTACAGATCATTGTATTGTGTACTGTCCCAAAAAAATTAAAAACAAATATTCGTAAAACAAATATTTTGAAATTCTACATATTTCGCGAATATGGTGCTATATGAATGCTAAGCTCGTTGCCTCTCTCTTCAGGGATAAGTGCAGATATTTGCAGCAGCGCAAATAAATTTGCATTACAAAGATTTATGCTTCTATCACTTACTCGTCAATGAGTGTAAGATTGGAGCCTTTGGACTTTTTGGACACAATCAATAAACTGGGGGGATGAAATTACTTTACACAGTACAGATCATTGTAATGTGTACTGTCCCAAAAAATAAATAAAAAAAATTCGTAAAACGAATATTTTGAAATTCTACATATTAGCGAATATGGTGCTATATGAATGCTAAGCTCTTTGCCGCTCTCTTCAGGGATAAGTGCCGATATTCACAGCAGCGCAAATACATTTGCATTACGAAGATTTGCGCTTCAATCACTTACTCGTCAATGAGAGTAAGATTGGAGCCTTTGGACTTTTTAGACACAATCAATTATATGCAAAAAATTTATGGGCACTCTGATAGATGGAGTCACGTAGAGCTCAAGTGTGTCACTAAGGTTTTTATTTTAATAAAAAAGTCTCTATCTCGGCATATGGCTGCCGATATGCATCAAATATATAAGCAATAAACTGGATAAAATAATGAAGAAAATAAAGATGAATAAAATGTCGACAGGTATCTTCACTAGGGATGAGCGAACCCGAACTGTATAGTTCGGGTTCGTACCGAATTTTGGGGTGTCCGTGACACGGACCCGAACCCGGACATTTTCGTAAAAGCCCAGGTTCGGGTTCGGTGTTCGTCGCTTTCTTGGCGCTTTTGTGACGCTTTCTTGGCGCTTTTTGAAAGGCTGCAAAGCAGCCAATCAACAAGCGTCATACTATACTACTTGCCCAAAGAGGCCGTCACAGCCATGCCTACTATTGGCATGGCTGTGATTGGCCAGAGCACCATGTGACCCAGCCTCTATTTAAGCTGGAGTCACATAGCGCCGCCCGTCACTCTGCTCTGATTAGCGTAGGGAGAGGTTGCGGCTGCGACAGTAGGGCGAGATTAGGCAGATTAACTCCTCCAAAGGACTTGATTAATCGATCGATCTGCAGCTGTGCATCATTGAGCTGCTGAAATTCAATTGCTCACTGTTTTTAGGCTGCTCAGACCGTTTGTCAGTCACTTTTTTCTGGGGTGATCGGCGGCCATTTTGTGTCTTGTGGTGCGCCAGCACAAGCTGCGACCAAGTGCATTTAACCCTCAATGGTGTGGTTGTTTTTTGGCTAAAGCCTACATCAGGGTGAAGCTGTCACACCAAGTGCATTTAACCAGCAATAGTCTGTTTATTTTTTGGCCATATACTACATCAGGGGCAAGCTGCGCCTGTCACCAAGTGCATTTAACCCTCAATGGTGTGGTTGTTTTTTGGCTAAAGCCTACATCAGGGTGAAGCTGTCACACCAAGTGCATTTAACCAGCAATAGTCTGTTTATTTTTTGGCCATATACTACATCAGGGGCAAGCTGCGCCTGTCACCAAGTGCATTTAACCCTCAATGGTGTGGTTGTTTTTTGGCTAAAGCCTACATCAGGGTGAAGCTGTCACACCAAGTGCATTTAACCAGCAATAGTCTGTTTATTTTTTGGCCATATACTACATCAGGGGCAAGCTGCGCCCGTCACCAAGTGCATTTAACCCTCAGTAGTGTGGTTGGTCAAGCTGTCACACCAAGTGCATTTAACCAGCAATAGTCTGTTCATTTTTTGGCCATATTACTACATCAGGGGCAAGCTGCACCTGTCACCAAGTGCATTTAACCCTCAATGGTGTGGTTATTTTTTGGCTAAAGCCTACATCAGGGTGAAGCTGTCACACCAAGTGCATTTAACCAGCAATAGTCTGTTTATTTTTTGGCCATATACTACATCAGGGGCAAGCTGCGCCCGTCACCAAGTGCATTTAACCCTCAGTAGTGTGGTTGGTCAAGCTGTCACACCAAGTGCATTTAACCAGCAATAGTCTGTTCATTTTTTGGCCATATTACTACATCAGGGGCAAGCTGCACCTGTCACCAAGTGCATTTAACCCTCAGTAGTGTGGTTGGTCAAGCTGTCACACCAAGTGCATTTAACCAGCAATAGTGTGGTTATTTTTTGGCCATATCCCAGTCTAATTCTGTCAGTAAATCCATACCGGTCACCCAGCGCCTAAATACTAGGCCTCAAATTTATATCCCGCTAAATCTGTCGTTACCGCTGTACTGTTCTGGCTAGGCAAGTTATTTAGAGTCCGTCAAAGCACATTTTTTGTTCTGGGTTGAAAAACAATTCCCAATTTAGCAATTTCCTAATTTAGTGGTTTCTACTGTATCAGAGCTATTTGAAATCTATCCCTAAAAGGGTATATAATATTCAAGGTGCACATAGGGTCATTCAGAATAACTTCACACACACGCTACTGTGCATTTCCAAGTCTAATTCTGTCAGTAAATCCATACCGGTCACCCAGCGCCTAAATACTAGGCCTCAAATTTATATCCTGCTAAATCTGTCGTTACCGCTGTACTGTTCTGGCTGGGCAAGTTATTTAGTGTCCGTCAAAGCACATTTTTTGTTCTGGGTTGAAATACAATTCCCAATTTAGCAATTTCATAATTTAGTGGTTTCTTCTGTATCAGAGCTATTTGAAATCTATCCCTAAAAGGGTATATAATATTCAAGGTGCACATAGGGTCATTCAGAATAACTTCACACACACGCTACTGTGCATTTCCAAGTCTAATTCTGTCAGTAAATCCATACCGGTCACCCAGCGCCTAAATACTAGGCCTCAAATTTATATCCTGCTAAATCTGTCGTTACCGCTGTACTGTTCTGGCTGGGCAAGTTATTTAGTGTCCGTCAAAGCACATTTTTTGTTCTGGGTTGAAATACAATTCCCAATTTAGCAATTTCATAATTTAGTGGTTTCTTCTGTATCAGAGCTATTTGAAATCTATCCCTAAAAGGGTATATAATATTCAAGGTGCACATAGGGTCATTCAGAATAACTTCACACACACGCTACTGTGCATTTCCAAGTCTAATTCTGTCAGTAAATCCATACCGGTCACCCAGCGCCTAAATACTAGGCCTCAAATTTATATCCCGCTAAATCTGTCTTTACCGCTGTACTGTTCTGGCTGGGCAAGTTATTTAGTGTCCGTCAAAGCACATTTTTTGTTCTGGGTTGAAATACAATTCCCAATTTAGCAATTTCATAACTTAGTGGTTTCTTCTGTATCAGAGCTATTTGAAATCTATCCCTAAAAGGGTATATAATATTCAAGGTGCACATAGGGTCATTCAGAATAACTTCACACACACGCTACTGTGCATTTCCAAGTCTAATTCTGTCAGTAAATCTATACCGGTCACCCAGCGCCTAAATACTAGGCCTCAAATTTATATTCAGCTGAATTTGAATACAATACATTGGGCCAAATAATATTTTTGTTGTTGTGGTGAACGATAACAATGAGGAAAACATCTAGTAAGGGACGCGGACGTGGACATGGTCGTGGTGGTGTTAGTGGACCCTCTGGTGCTGGGAGAGGACGTGGCCGTTCTGCCACATCCACACGTCCTAGTGTACCAACTACCTCAGGTCCCAGTAGCCGCCAGAATTTACAGCGATATATGGTGTGGCCCAATCCCGTTCTAAGGATGGTAAGGCCTGAGCAGGTACAGGTATTAGTCAATTGGGTGGCCGACAGTGGATTCAGCACGTTCACATTATCTCCCACCCTGTCTTCTGCAGAAAGCGCACAGATGGCGCCTGAAAACCAACACCATCAGTCTGTCACATCACCCCCATGCATACCAGGGAAACTGTCTCAGCCTCAAGTTATGCAGCAGTCTCTTATGCTGTTTGAAGACTCCGCTGGCAGGGTTTCCCAAGGGCATCCACCTAGCCCTTCCCCAGCGGTGAAAGACATAGAATGCACTGACGCACAACCACTTATGTTTCCTGATGATGAGGACATGGGAATACCACCTCAGCATGTCTCTGATGATGACGAAACACAGGTGCCAACTGCTGCGTCTTTCTGCAGTGTGCAGACTGAACAGGAGGTCAGGGATCAAGACTGGGTGGAAGACGATGCAGGGGACGATGAGGTCCTAGACCCCACATGGAATGAAGGTCGTGCCACTGACTTTCACAGTTCGGAGGAAGAGGCAGTGGTGAGACCGAGCCAACAGCGTAGCAAAAGAGGGAGCAGTGGGCAAAAGCAGAACACCCGCCGCCAAGAGACTCCGCCTGCTACTGACCGCCGCCATCTGGGACCGAGCACCCCAAAGGCAGCTTCAAGGAGTTCCCTGGCATGGCACTTCTTCAAACAATGTGCTGACGACAAGACCCGAGTGGTTTGCACGCTGTGCCATCAGAGCCTGAAGCGAGGCATTAACGTTCTGAACCTGATCACAACCTGCATGACCAGGCACCTGCATGCAAAGCATGAACTGCAGTGGAGTAAACACCTTAAAACCAAGGAAGTCACTCAGGCTCCCCCTGCTACCTCTTCTGCTGCTACCGCCTCGGCCTCTTCTGCTGCTGCCGCCTCGGCCTCTTCCTCTGCCTCTGGAGGAACATTGGCACCTGCCGCCCAGCAAACAAGGGATGTACCACCAACACCACCACCACCTCCGTCACCAAGCATCTCAACCATGTCACACGGCAGCGTTCAGCTCTCCATCTCACAAACATTTGAGAGAAAGCGTAAATTCCCACCTAGCCACCCTCGATCCCTGGCCCTGAATGCCAGCATTTCTAAACTACTGGCCTATGAAATGCTGTCATTTAGGCTGGTGGACACAGACAACTTCAAACAGCTCATGTCGCTTGCTGTCCCACAGTATGTTGTTCCCAGCCGCCACTACTTCTCCAAGAGAGCCGTGCCTTCCCTGCACAACCAAGTATCCGATAAAATCAAGTGTGCACTGCGCAACGCCATCTGTAGCAAGGTCCACCTAACCACAGATACGTGGACCAGTAAGCACGGCCAGGGATGCTATATCTCCCTAACTGCACACTGGGTAAATGTAGTGGCAGCTGGGCCCCAGGCGGAGAGCTGTTTGGCGCACGTCCTTCCGCCGCCAAGGATCGCAGGGCAACATTCTTTGCCTCCTGTTGCCACCTCCTCCTTCTCGGCTTCCTCGTCCTCTTCTTCCACCTGCTAATCCAGTCAGCCACACACCTTCACCACCAACTTCAGCACAGCCCGGGGTAAACGTCAGCAGGCCATTCTGAAACTCATATGTTTGGGGGACAGGCCCCACACCGCACAGGAGTTGTGGCGGGGTATAGAACAACAGACCGACGAGTGGTTGCTGCCGATGAGCCTCAAGCCCGGCCTGGTGGTATGTGATAATGGGCGAAATCTCGTTGCAGCTCTGGGACTAGCCAATTTGACGCACATCCCTTGCTTGGCGCATGTGCTGAATTTGGTGGTGCAGAAGTTCATACACAACTACCCCGACATGTCAGAGCTGCTGCATAAAGTGCGGGCCGTCTGTTCGCGCTTCCGGCGTTCACATCCTGCTGCTGCTCGCCTGTCTGCGCTACAGCGTAACTTCGGCCTTCCCGCTCACCGCCTCATATGCGACGTGCCCACCAGGTGGAACTCCACCTTGCACATGCTGGACAGACAGTGCGAGCAGCAGCAGGCCATAATGGAGTTTCAGCTGCAGCACGCACGGGTCAGTCGCACTACAGAACAGCACCACTTCACCACCAATGACTGGGCCTCCATGCGAGACCTGTGTGCCCTGTTGCGCTGTTTCGAGTACTCCACCAACATGGCCAGCGGCGATGACGCCATTATCAGCGTTACAATACCACTTCTATGTCTCCTTGAGAAAATACTTAGGGCGATGATGGAAGAGGAGGTGGCCCAGGAGGAGGAGGAGGAGGAGGAAGAGGGGTCATTTTTAGCACTTTCAGGCCAGTCTCTTCGAAGTGACTCAGAGGGAGGTTTTTGGCAACAGCAGAGGCCAGGTACAAATGTGGCCAGCCAGGGCCCACTACTGGAGGACGAGGAGGACGAGGATGAGGAGGAGGTGGAGGAGGATGAGGATGAAGCATGGTCACAGCGGGGTGGCACCCAACGCAGCTCGGGTCCATGACTGGTGCGTGGCTGGGGGGAAAGGCAGGACGATGACGATACGCCTCCCACAGAGGACAGCTTGTCCTTACCCCTGGGCAGCCTGGCACACATGAGCGACTACATGCTGCAGTGCCTGCGCAACGACAGCAGAGTTGCCCACATTTTAACCTGTGCGGACTACTGGGTTGCCACCCTGCTGGATCCACGCTACAAAGACAATGTGCCCACCTTACTTCCTGCACTGGAGCGTGATAGGAAGATGCGCGAGTACAAGCGCACGTTGGTAGACGCGCTACTGAGAGCATTCCCAAATGTCACAGGGGAACAAGTGGAAGCCCAAGGCCAAGGCAGAGGAGGAGCAAGAGGTCGCCAAGGCAGCTGTGTCAATGCCAGCTCCTCTGAGGGCAGGGTTAGCATGGCAGAGATGTGGAAAACTTTTGTCAACATGCCACAGCTAACTGCACCACCACCTGATACGCAACGTGTTAGCAGGAGGCAACATTTCACTAACATGGTGAAACAGTACATGTGCACACCCCTCCACGTACTGACTGATGGTTCGGCCCCATTCAACTTCTGGGTCTCTAAATTGTCCACGTGGCCAGAGCTAGCCTTTTATGCCTTGGAGGTGCTGGCCTGCCCGGCGGCCAGCGTTTTGTCTGAACGTGTATTCAGCACGGCAGGGGGCGTCATTACAGACAAACTCAGCCGCCTGTCTACAGCCAATGTGGACAAGCCGACGTTCATAAAAATGAACCAGGCATGGATCCCACAGGATCTGTCCGTCCCTTGTCCAGATTAGACATTAACTACCTCCCCTTAACCATATATTATTGGACTCCAGGGCACTTCCTCATTCAATCCTATTTTTATTTTCATTTTACCATTATATTGCGAGCCTATCCAAAGTTGAATGAACCTCTCCTCTGTCTGGGTGCCGGGGCCTAAATATATGCCAATGGACTGTTCCAATGTTGGGTGACGTGAAGCCTGATTCTCTGCTATGACATGCAGACTGATTCTCTGCTGAATTGAAGCCAGATCCTCTGTTACGGGACCTCTCTCCTCTGCCTGGGTGCTGGGCCTAAATTTATGAAAATGGACTCTTACAGTGGTGGGTGACGTGAAGCCTGATTTTCTGCTATGATATGAAGACTGATTCTCTGCTGACATGAAGCCAGATTGTCTGTTCCGGGACCTCTCTCCTCTGCCTGGGTGCTGGGCCTAAATATATGCCAATGGACTGTTGCAGTGGTGGCTGACGTGAAGCCTCATTCTCTGCTATGACATGCAGACAAATTCTCTGCTGACATGAAGCCAGATCCTCTGTTACGGGACCTCTCTCCTCTGCCTGGGTGCTGGGCCTAAATTTATGAAAATGGACTCTTACAGTGGTGGGTGACGTGAAGCCTGATTCTCTGCTATGACATGAAGACTGATTCTCTGCTGACATGAAGCCAGATTGTCTGTTACGGGACCTCTCTCCTCTGCCTGGGTGCTGGGCCTAAATATATGCCAATGGACTGTTGCAGTGGTGGCTGACGTGAAGCCTCATTCTCTGCTATGACATGCAGACTAATTCTCTGCTGACATGAAGCCAGATTCTCTGTTACGGGACCTCTCTCCTCTGCCTGGGTTCCGGGGCCTAAATATCTGAGAATGGACTGTTCCAGTGGTGGGTGACGTGAAGCCTGATTCTCTGCTATGACATGAAGACTGATTCTCTGCTGACATGAAGCCAGATTGTCTGTTACGGGACCTCTCTCCTCTGCCTGGGTGCTGGGCCTAAATATATGCCAATGGACTGTTGCAGTGGTGGCTGACGTGAAGCTTCATTCTCTGCTATGACATGCAGACTAATTCTCTGCTGACATGAAGCCAGATTGTCTGTTACGGGACCTCTCTCCTCTGCCTGGGTGCTGGGCCTAAACTTATGAAAATGGACTCTTACAGTGGTGGGTGACGTGAAGCCTGATTCTCTGCTATGACATGAAGCCAGATTGTCTGTTACGGGACCTCTCTCCTCTGCCTGGGTGCTGGGCCTAAATATATGCCAATGGACTGTTGCAGTGGTGGCTGACGTGAAGCCTCATTCTCTGCTATGACATGCAGACTAATTCTCTGCTGACATGAAGCCAGATTGTCTGTTACGGGACCTCTCTCCTCTGCCTGGGTGCTGGGCCTAAACTTATGAAAATGGACTCTTACAGTGGTGGCTGACGTGAAGCCTGATTCTCTGCTATGACATGCAGACTGATTCTCTGCTGACATGAAGCCAGATCCTCTGTTACGGGACCTCTCTCCTCTGCCTGGGTGCTGGGCCTAAACTTATGAAAATGGACTCTTACAGTGGTGGGTGACGTGAAGCCTCATTCTCTGCTATGACATGCAGACTAATTCTCTGCTGACATGAAGCCAGATTGTCTGTTACGGGACCTCTCTCCTCTGCCTGGGTGTTGGGCCTAAATTTATGACAATGGACTGTTGCAGTGGTGGGTGACGTGAAGCCTGATTCTCTGCTATGACATGCAGACTGATTCTCTGCTGACATGAAGCCAGATTGTCTGTTACGGGACCTCTCTCCTCTGCCTGGGTGCTGGGCCTAAATATATGCCAATGGACTGTTGCAGTGGTGGCTGACGTGAAGCCTCATTCTCTGCTATGACATGCAGACTAATTCTCTGCTGACATGAAGCCAGATCCTCTGTTACGGGACCTCTCTCCTCTGCCTGGGTGCTGGGCCTAAATTTATGAAAATGGACTCTTACAGTGGTGGGTGACGTGAAGCCTGATTCTCTGCTATGACATGAAGACTGATTCTCTGCTGACATGAAGCCAGATTGTCTGTTACGGGACCTCTCTCCTCTGCCTGGGTGCTGGGCCTAAATATATGCCAATGGACTGTTGCAGTGGTGGCTGACGTGAAGCCTCATTCTCTGCTATGACATGCAGACTAATTCTCTGCTGACATGAAGCCAGATTCTCTGTTACGGGACCTCTCTCCTCTGCCTGGGTTCCGGGGCCTAAATATCTCAGAATGGACTGTTCCAGTGGTGGGTGACGGGAAGCCAGATTCTCTGCTATGGAACCTCTCTCCAATTGATTTTGGTTAATTTTTATTTATTAAATTTTTATTTTAATTCATTTCCCTATCCACATTTGTTTGCAGGGGATTTACCTACATGTTGCTGCCTTTTGCAGCCCTCTAGCCCTTTCCTGGGCTGTTTTACAGCCTTTTTAGTGCCGAAAAGTTCGGGTCCCCATTGACTTCAATGGGGTTCGGGTTCGGGACGAAGTTCGGATCGGGTTCGGATCCCGAACCCGAACATTTTCGGGAAGTTCGGCCGAACTTCTCGAACCCGAACATCCAGGTGTTCGCTCAACTCTACTCCTCATTTAAAATATAATTTTCATGTCATTTCAAGTGACCAATCGGTACCAATTGCAAATTAATTTGTACGGCTGAATTTACACTTCAGTTATTTTGGTCAGTTATTTTGATCAGTTATTGTGATTTAAAACCAGTTGCGGGTCAAAAACACGGAATAGGTGGAGATCTTTACATTACATCTTATTTCTGAGTAGACTTCACTACTCGTTTTGGCTCACAAAAAACTGATGGAAAGAAATGATGAAATAAATGTGTGAACATGACATAAGAAATGTATCCTTAAGTATATCATGATTCAAAGCCCTTTGAAATGCATCAATCAGATTAATAGGATAGAAAGTCCATATTTAGGAGACAATTTTTCATAAGACATTATTGCACAGATTTCATGCCAAAAACAGCATACAAAATCTGCAGTGTGAAGAAAACATTTTCTAACTCAAATTTGGAGTGATTGTCACAAAGTTATACAGCACAGATTTTCCTCGATTTGTCCCATCTCTGGGACATTTCATATTTGCTAATACAATTATATACACTACTGCAAGGAAATTTGGAAATCTATTTCTTAGTGCTAACTTAAGAGTGAACAACATCTGTGATGTTTCTAACCCATATAATAACAATAAATGCTAAGTACTGTACAAAAGATAATATTAAATATCCCACCATTTATATAAAATTAAACAAGTGTACCAGTATAGTAAATTTGATCTACATTATCGGCAGTAAATAAATTCATTCCTGTTCTACTACTTGTTGAAAAACTTCAGTGCTTGCATTCACATTAATTTTTAAATTGTTATGGATATCTGTGGATATTTTTTATAATATTCACTTTATAAAATAAACTGAAAACCATTACACATTACATTACACTCTATAGAGTCTGGGACTAGTTAAAAAAAATGGAAGCTAATATATGAAAGCAATTATCACCCCAGTCATGAAGTTAAATAGGTTGCTATTTAAGTGTATTCCATTATGTTAAAAGAGGATATTTATTTTAGTTTCAAAAGATTATAAAAATAGAATAAAGGCAGACACAGACTGAGGTATTTTTAAGTTATTTTATGCTCAGATAAATAAACATAAGCAATTTCAGCTGTTGAAAACATGTTCTGTGACATTAATCATGTTGTGTTCCACAAACTTGCTCATCTGTGGTCCCTCATCAGGGAATCTATTTCACAGTGCATTAAATATGAATTGAAGCCTTTAAATAATATCTGAATACACCAAACATTTAAACATAGAAAGAAGAACAAACCAAAAACCTTTTAAAGAACTAAATATAAAGTTTCTGGAGTTGCATTGAACTAGTTATCTATGCTGACTGAAGTTATGCAGTATCTATTTAAGCTACCATTACAAATTTCCATTTTAAAATCAAATGGGATATCAGATGCTATTTATTTTTCAGTTAGGTTTCATATTATATAAATAATCTGTTGCAACTTACTTTCTTATGAAAGAATATGTGAAATGTATTTACATGTGTTCCACACATTAAAAAGCACATGATAGGCTACAAACAATTTTCCTTTTCAGGTTTTGCACCTAGGCTTCAGAAGTTCAAATTGCATCTATGCAAATTGCAAACAACCTGTGGGTATAGCCTAATCCTGCAGACATATGTCAACTCATTTATTTACCCACTTTTTCAGTTAACAGTCAGTACAAAGGGGAGAAATTTGACTGCACAACCTGACTACATATATGTCTTACAGCTGTAGTCTGTATACATGGAGACCCATACAGTAGGTCTGTTGACACACTGGAAGAAAAAACTATGGGGCACATTTATTAAGACCAGCATTTTAGACGCTGGTCATAATAAGCCTCTGCGCTGGTGGTGGATCGCTAACGTTATGTAGAGGCAACAGTCTTGGTGTCTTACATTTAGACCATTTTCTATGCCTAAACCAGGCACAGAAAATGATGAATGAAACGGGCCTGCTGGCCTATCCCCTTCCCCACCCACACTCCCTTATTTTGACCTGGCATGAGCAGTGAAGAAGTCACAGATTCGCAGATTCTGCCACAACATGGTGTGCAACAGAATCTGCCCTAGATATACTCTGTTTATATTATGTATTTTATGCTTCTTAAATGTAAGGCTATTTTTAAATCTTTGTGAATCTGGTAGTCTTCTCTGACGGAGGAACAGACTACTAAAGTTCCAGCATAGCCCGACAGGGCCATACCAGCTGGATCTCAATTCACTATAAACTGCAGAAAACTGGCATTTATGCTGGAAACCTACTGGATCTCCGTATATTCATAATTGCGAATAGTGTTGAATATTCTAAACGCAAATTTTTTGTGAATTTTTCGGAAAATGTTTGCAAATATATTACATTGCTGATTTTCGCAATCAAGTAAGCAATAAATAGAGATCCTGAATTCTCAAATTTACTAATTTATGGTGAATATTCATCCATAAATTTGCGAAATATTGCATATTCGAATATTGGCTATGCCGCTCATCACTAATGGATATAAATTTTACTGCAGGCCAGTGGAATATAGGCCCCAAACATTAGGCATTCACCGAAAAGAAAACATCAAGTGATTATGTGGCTGGATGTCATTGGATAAAAATTTTACTGCAGGCCAGTGGAGTACAGGCCCCAAATATTGTCATTCACCGTACAGAAAAGAACAAGCAAATATGTGGCTGGAGGTACATTAGGCGGTCACCGTATAACAATTTTAATGTTGGCCAGTTAGATTACAGGCCCCAAAAATTATGCATTCACCGTACAGTAAAGATGAAGTGATTATGTGGCTGGAGGTATATCAGACGGTAATTGGATAACAATTTTACTGCAGGCCAGTGGAGTACAGGCCCCCAACATTAAGCATTCAGCGGACAGAAAAGATCAAGTGATTATGTGGCTGTAGGTATATTAGACGGTAATTGGATAACAATTTTACTGTAGGCCAGTACAAATATATGTCAAATACTTATGTTTAAAAGAACAAAAAATATAAAATTGGATTAAAAACATGGCTAATGAAATCCCCCCTATTCAATAAACCCCAAATGATCATAGGTGAAATTCAATAACACGTGGTAGTCATAGGTGTTGAATTCCTCCAAGGCGCCAACAATTAGGCATTTGCTGTTCAGAAAAGATCAAGTGATTATGTGGCTGGTGGTATATTGGACGGTCATTGGATATCAATTTTAACACAGGCCAGTGGAGTACAGGCCCAACAATAAGGAATTTACCATACAGAAAATATCAAGTGATTATGTGGCATGGAGATATATTAGACGGTTCATTAGATACCAATTTTACTGCCTAAACATTAGGTATTCACCAGACAGAAAAGGCCTTTTATGCAGCTGTATTTACATAAGACAGGGACCATTCTTTGTCTGGGTTGTGCTGGATATGTGTGGCTGGCATGAGGAAATTCAATTAAAGGTGGTTGTAACAAGTGTTGAATTCCTCCGAGATCCATGCCTCATTCATTTTTAGAAATGTGAGGTAGTCCACACTGTCGTGAGCTAGGTGAGTGCGCTTATCGGTCATGATCCCCTGTGCTGCGCTGAACGTCCTTACGGACAGGACACTGGATGAGGGGAAAGCCAAGAGTTTCATGGCAAATTGTGCCAGCTCTGGCCACAGGTCAAGCCTGCACACCCAGTAGTCCAGGGGTTCATCGCTTCTCAGAGCATCTACATTGGCCGTTAACCTGATGTAGTCGGACACCTGTTGGTCTAGGTGCTCCCTGAGGCTGGATCCGGAAGGCGGCTGTCGATGGGTTGGCTGCAAGAGTGATCTCATATCTGAAGTGACCAACACATCTTCAAACCACCCTCTTCTTGCATGCGCGGTAGGATTGGTACCCACAACTGTTTCTCTGTGGATGGAAATTCCTCTGCCAGCACCCGCAACAGCAGAATGCAGTATCTCTCGCAGCAAGGCGTGGAAATGCTGCATTATGACAGCCCTCTATGATGCTGGTACCATGTCCGCCATTTTGTGTTTGTACCGGGGGTCTAAGTACGTTTTCACCCAGTATTGGTCCTTGCCCTTTATGCTTTTTATACGGGCGTCCCTCTTCAAACACTGGAGCATGAAGGCCCCCATTTGCACTAAATTGGAAGCAGTGGAGCATCCTGGCTCCTGCTCATCGCCCAGGAGTATGTCATCCGTGGTCTTCTCCCCCCATCCACAGAAAACACCAGGGATTCACGAAAAGTTTAAAGCCTGCTCTTCTTGCTCCTCCTCCTCCCCCTAGGCACCATCCTCCTCTGGCTCCTCTTCAGACTACTGCTGACTATTTTATTTTGTGGAAACAGGATTTTAGAACCCCTTAATAAGCATTTGCTGGAAACTGGTATATCAAACCCCTTAATCAATATTTGGTGGAAACCGGTGTATTGCAGGCCTCAATCGATATTTGGCAGAAGCCGGTATATCAATCCCCTCTATCAATATTTTGTGGCAACAGGTATATATAACCCCTTATTGAGTATTTGCTGGAAGCTGTGTTGCGGAAATTTTATTAGGATGTGTTTTTAATATATTGTGTATTGTCATCATGTCTCTCAGTGTCATGGTAAACTATTGGAGTGGATATCTTCCTGTGTATGTGGAGACACAGCTGCCGGGCGCAGAGGTCTCCATCGGCGAATGGTCTAATGTGTCATGCACTGGGCTGTGGGCCGGGAGAGACTGATGTATTCAGCAGAGCAGTGTTTTCTTGGCTAATGTATGGACGCTGACTAGGGCCCCCGCACAAGATGCAGATTTATTAGCTTGGCGTGGATGCATTTGTTAAGAGAACAATATATGAAAGGAACATGCATTTGTTGTCTCTAGTGTGCCTGATCAGCTGCTGGAGATAATGACGTTGTCCTGTAAATAAACATGCATGAGGGTCATAGTAACTTTGTCTGGCATTGATCACTGAGCAAGGCTGGATAAAATTCACTCCAGTGGTAATGGAAAATTATTGTATACATGTGTTTGTTATCTGGCTATGTTATTTTAAATAATGGTGGCTTCTCATGTTCCTGTATCACTTCCTGTATGTCATCACTTCCTGTATCCTTGTTACATGAAGGAAGTGGTCAGGTGAAGGGCCGGCCCCGTTTCTATTGTTACAGCCTTTTGTCAGTAAGAAATAAAAGTTAACAGACTGGGCAGGAAAAGGGGAGTGCTCAGCAGAACTCAACATGAAAACACCTTTAACTGACTCCGGTTAAGAGATTTACCTTTCCGTATACAAAGTCTAATGCCAGCGAATTTCTACTACAAATATTTCTATTACAGATGGCGAGTTAGGTACTACAAGGATCCAACAGATTTTTTCCTCTGCACATCAGGTAAAAGGGGAGAGAAAAGTAAACTGTAATTTTGTCTGCTGCGTCAGAGGAAATTTCTGCTTGGTAAAAGAACGCTTTTGCTCTATTTGTGTAAGGACGAGGTAAGTGCTTTTCCGTTGTGTAGTTTTTGGTGATTCTGAGTTATTCTGAGTTGATTGTACAGAGATTGTATGGTGAGATTATGATGTGTGTGCTGACCAGTACAGAGTATTGAGTTTTTTTGTTGTAACTTCCTAACTTTTATATTACTGTGATTTTGTAATGAGGTGATTTTGGTTTGTAGAGGAAACATTTAGAGAGTATTTTTATATTGTTAGCCTGTAAATCACCAGCAGAGTGGAGGTTTGCTCTGGTTTCGGAGGTGGGGCACAGAGAATATAGAAACAGTTTTGTTTAATTTGGTTTTTCTAGTGCTGGATTTTGTAGACACTATTGTGTCTTTCTTTGTGTGTCAAGCCATGTGGTTTTATCGGCCATCTTGTCTTCCTTTGTGTGTAAAGACCATGCGGTTTTGTGGGTCATCTTTGATTTCCTCTGTGTGAAGACCATGTGGCTTTGGCAGACTTCTTGGTTAGTTTGGTGCTGCAGGTTTTAACAAAGAATTCATTGTAGTTTGAGCTGGTTCACTTTTAGCTTTTAGTATTGGTGTCTATGGGAAGCAATTTGGTTGTTTTTGCCTCAAATATCAGTTTTGTCCAGCATAGTTATTTTGTCTTTTTGTAACCTTTTTGCAACTTACTATGCAAAGTTTGATTTTGTTTTGGTAAGTTTTGTGCTGGATATTGGTTGAGTGTTCAGTTATGTATCAATGACCAGTCTGATACAGGAATCATTGTATGAGCATTAGTGGCAGTTTAGCGGTGAAATTGTCATATAGTTAATGATTCTCCTTAATGTTTGTACATCTGTGGCTGTAACACTGAATTGTAGAATTGTTTGGCATAGTTAATACGGGTACTACAGTGTAGAAAGGAGGTGCTTGTAGTTATGTGCCAAAAGTATTGGGACAACTCCTAGAGATCGGTACCAGTGTTTTTTTTTGTTTTTTTTGTAGCAACCATTGTGGTGTTTGTAGTTGCAAAGTTGAAGGACACGGCGGCCATTCTTCAAGCTATGCAGGGATCTACTGATCCATGGCTGCAGGCTCAGAATTGTGTAGCAAACCTGATCAGTACCAGAAAATGATGCAAAGGCAAGTATGCTCTGATTTTTGCTGCTGGGTGGATAGCGGATAAATATCAGGAGTCTTGTAGGCTGAAGCTGAGTTTGGAAGGAGAAGTGGAAGATTTAAAAGTGGAAATTGTTAAATTGAGAACTCTTGTCCAGCAGGCAGCTGAAGCTAGCACTGATTATGAATGTACTGTGAGGTATAATACTGAGCTGTGCAAGGAGAATGAATGGTTATCTGAAAGCCTGATGCATGCACAGGGTGCTGTAAGGGAATTGTCTGCTCTCTGCAGGAGGGCAGAAGTTGAACATTCTCAGTGCTTAGTGCAGCCAGAGTCATTAAAACAACCGTTAGAGAGTAACGTGTCTGGGGTTAGAGGCAATGTATGGGCTGTAGTTATGGAGAAGTCTGAAGACTGTGGGTCAGATAGTGAAACCGACTCAAGGGATGGAGATGGACAATTTGCCTGACCCTGGAGTTGGAAGTGTTAACACAATGCCAGAAGATTCCTCAAATAAGTCTGTGGTATGTGGACTCAATACAGATAGTAGTGTGGAATCTAGTCATGCTTGGATGGTTAATGTTGTGCAGTAAGTCAGATCACCATGTGTCCAGAAAAGGTATTGTGCAGGCAGACAAGCTATTCATTGTTTTGCATGGGAATTCGGGCACATTGTACGATATTGTGACGTTGCTAATTTCAACAGACACAGTTATGTTCAGTACCCCAGAACCACACCTAGAAGTAAAGTGGTTTATTCAGCAAGGTGGGGTAATGGTTGGGTTCGTACCGAACTTTAGGATTTTTGGACACCGGACCCGAACCCGAACATTTTAGTAAAAGTTTAGGTTCGGGTTCGGTGTTCAGCGCTTTCTTGGCACTTTGTGCAGAGCAGCCAATCAACAAGCAGTTAACTGTCTGACCTTAGAAGCCATCACAACAATGCCTACTAATGGCATGACTGTGATTGGCCAGTGTAGCATGTGACTCAGCCTCTATATAAGCTGGAGTCATGTAGTGCTGCACGTAACTCTGCTGTGCTTAGTGTAGGGAGAGGATGCTGCTGGTGATTTCAGGGAGAGAATAGGAGAGACTCTTTGCTTAAAATCAGAATCTAACTCAGCGATCTAAATAGATTGTGTTTTGTGGTTGCAGGGCACCATTTTTTTTATCCTGCCCTGAGCCCAGTGACCGAAAAAAATAAATAAATTAATAAGTCAGTAAGGTGGGCGGTGGAGGCCATTTTATGCAAGCTCAGTGCACCAGCACTGCATCTGAGCTTTTGGGACATTGAACATAACTTTTTTTGGGCAATATACAACATCTGGATTAGTAAGTGTGCAATTTAAGCTAGAAATACAGCCATCATTTTCTGGGGTTTTAAAAACACACTTTTTTGCCAAAAAACAGTATTTTTGTGATCTGCAAGTGTTAAATTCAAGTTTAATATATACAGCTTTCATATTATGTTACAAAAAAACACACACTTTTTTGGCAATATACAACAGCTGGATTAGTCAGTGTACAATTAAAGCTAGAAATACAGCCATCATTTTCTGTGGTTTTCAAAGCGCACTTTTTTGCAAAAAAAAAACCTGTATTTTCCTGATCTGCAAGTGTTAAATATAAGTTTAATATATACAGCTTTCATATTCTGTTACCAAAAAAAAAAAAACACTTTTTTTGCAATATACAACATCTGGATTAGTCAGTGTGCAATTTAAGCTAGAAATATAGAAATACAGCCATCATTTTCTGGGGTTTTAAAAACACACTTTTTTGCCCAAAAACTATTTCCCTGATCTGCAAGTGTTAAATTCAAGTTTAATATATACAGCTTTCATTTTCTATTACCAAGAAAAAACACTTTTATGGACATTATACAACATATGGAATTAGTCAGTGTGCAATTTAAGCTAGATATACACCCAAAATTTTCTAGGGTTTTAAAAACACACTTTTTTTGCCAAAAACCACTATTTTCCTGATCCGCAAGTGTTAAATTAAAGTTTAATATATACAGCTTTCAAATTCTTTTACCAAGAAAATACACTTTTATGGACATTATACAACATATGGATTAGTCAGTGTGCAATTTAAGCTAGAAATACAGCCATCATTTTCTGGGGTTTTAAAAACACATTTTTTTTGCCAAAAAAACTGTATTTTCCTGATCTGCAAGTGTTAAATTCAAGTTTAATATATACAGCTTTCAAATTCTGTTACCAAAAAAACACTTTTTGGGCAATATATAACATCTGCATTAGTCAGTGTGCAATTAAAGCTAGATATACACCCATCTTTTTCTAGGGTTTTAAAAACACACTTTTTTAGACAAAAAACACTATTTTCCTGATCCGCAAGTGTTAAATTCAAGTTTTATATATACAGCTTTTATTTTCTGTTACCAAAAAAATAACTTTTTTGCCAATATACAACATCTGGATTAGTCAGTGTGCAATTTAAGCTAGAAATACAGCCATCATTTTCTGGGGTTTTAAAAACACACTTTTTTGCCAAAAACACTATTTTCATGATCTGCAAGTGTTAAATTCAAGTTTAATATATACAGATTTCATATTCTATTACCAAGAAAAAACACTTTTATGGACATTATACAACATATGAATTAGTCAGTGTGCAATTTAAGCTAGAAATACAGCCATCATTTTCTAGGGTTTTAAAAACACATTTTTTTTGCCAAAAAAACTGTATTTTCCTGATCTGCAAGTGTTAAATTCAAGTTTAATATATACAGCTTTCATATTCTGTTACCCCAAAAATACTTTTTTGGCAATATATAATCTGCATTAGTCAGTGTGCAATTAAAGCTAGATATACACCCATCATTTTCTAGGGTTTTAAAAACACACTTTTTAGCCAAAAAACACTGTTTTCCTGATCTGCAAGTGTTAAATTCAAGTTTAATATATACAGCTTTCATATTATGTTACAAAAAAAAAAAAAAAAACTTTTTGGGCAATATACAACATCTGGATTAGTCAGTGTGCAATTTAAGCTAGAAATACACCCATCATTTTCTGGGGTTTTAAAAACACACTTTTTTGCCCAAAAAACGGTATTTTCCTGATCTACAAGTGTTAAATTCAAGTTTAATTCCATCACTGGAGCAAGATCGTAAGATGCACGAGTACAAGCTGGCAGACGCCCTGCTGGTGGCATTCCCACCTGATAGCGGGGGTACAGTGGAAGCACAAGTCTAAGGCAGAGGACAGGTAAGAGGCTGCCAACGCAGCTAGGGCACCGCCAGCACCTCAGAAGGCAGGGTTAGCATGGCCAAAATGTGGAAAAGCTTTGTCAGCACGCCACAACAACCAGCACCACCAGCTGATATGGAACATCTTAGCAGGAGGCAGCATTTCACCAACATGGTGGAGCAGCATATGTGCACACGCCTACACATACTGAATGACGGGTCTGCCCCCTTCAACTTCTGGGTCTCCAAATTGGGCACATGGCCTGAGCTTGCCCTTCATGTCTTGGAAGTGCTGGCCTGCCCTGCAGCCAGTGTATTATCTGAACGTGTGTTTAGCACGGCAGGGGGTGTCATCACAGACAAGTGCAGCGCCTGCTCACAGCCAATGTGGACAAGTTCACGTTCACTAAAATGAAGCAGGCATGGATCCCTCAGGATTTGTCCATACCTTGTGCAGAATAGACATGTACTGTATACCGGCACTAACCATCCATTGTTATACTGCAGCGCAATTGCACATTCTTGTATTTTGGATATTTCACAATCTTTTAGAGTGTACCCTAATTTTAAAAAATAAAATTAAAACCAAAAACCTGTGTTGGCTTCCTCGTCCTCCTCCACAGCCTCTTCCACCTACACCACTATGTCCACCGCCTCCTCAAACTCCTACCTCATATGGATCTCCACCGTATAAATAAAAAAAATATTTGTACGTATTTTATTTTATATCATTTCACTACTTTGTCAGTTACACTTTCTGGTGAAATTCAGCATTTTTGGGGTGTATAGTACCAATGCTATACCAAGTATACAGGTAAAAAAAAATAAAAAAAAATGTAATTTACATTTTAGGGTGAAATGAACCAATTTGTGGGTGTATAGTACCACTGCTATACCTAGTAGGCCAGTAAAAAATAAAATAAAATTGTCAGTTACATTTTTGGGTGAAATTCGCCAATTTTTGGATGTAATATACCCCTCTTCTTCCTAGTTGACAGCTTAATAAATTTCAATAATTTTTCTGTTACATTCTTGGGTTGACATTATAAATGTTTTGACGTGAATAAACAGCTGCTATGCATAGGTGACAGGGAATAAAATGTACAAAATTATTCAGTAATTAATGCGCGCCACATCCTTTCATTCAATGCTTAAACTTTAAAAAGTAGTCACACTTTTATGCTTTAATAACTTCTCCCATATTTCAAATCTATAATTATTCATTTAAAAAAAAATGAATCCTCCCTTGGATGTGGTCTCTCTTTCTAACGCTACCTCTCTGGCCTGGAACCCTGATTCCCTGCCACCCGTGATCACCATGGTAGGCACATAAAAGAACATTAAAGGTTGATAGAGCAGATATCAAATTGGATCGTGAACATCACGGGGACGTGCAACATGGTGGGGCAGTAAGTGAGCACACGCCTACACGAACTGACTGAGTGGTGTCAGCCCCTGCAACTTCTGGGTCTCCAAATTGGGCACATGGCCCGAGCTTGCCCTTTACCCCTTGGAGGTGCTGGCCTGCACTGCAGCCAGTGTATTGTCTGAATGTGTGTTTAGCACGACTGGAGGGGGTTATTACAGGCTATACTTCCCAATGTTTTGGTGTGTACCCTAATTTTAAAAAATAAAATTTAAAACCAAAAAGCAGTGTAGGCTACCTCCTCCGCCACTTCCACCTACACCACCACATCCACCGCCTCCTCAACCTCCTACTCCATATGGAACTCTTCCTCCTAGATCAATATTTTTTTAATTTTTTTTTAACTATTTTATGTTATTTAAAGTCATTTACCTATCCACATTTGTTTGCAGAGCACTTGTCATGCTCTTAGCCACATTTTGATGCCATTTGCAGCCCTCTAGCCCTTTCCATGACATTTTTACAGCCATTTTAGTGCTCAAAAGTTTGGGTCCCCATTGACTTCAATGGGGTTCGGGTTCGGGGTCAAGTTCAGGTCAAGTTCGGGTCCCGAACTCGAACTTTTTTCTCAAGTTTGGCCGAACCCGTCGAACCCGAACATCCAGGTGTCCGCTCAACTCTAGTAATGGTCCTAGACTTGGTTCTTTGCAAAGGCATAGAAGCCAGGGACAGCCAAGGTCATTGATCCATGAAGCAGATTTTAAACCCTAATATGAACGGTTAAAATGTGAAGCTCAGAGAGGAAAGAGATTGGTTACTGGAATTCAGCAGAGTTTCTAATTTTGTGTGCCAGAGAAGGGTATTGAGGTCTTTGTAAACCATTTAACTGTTTGCATTTAAAGAAAATGGAGGAACTCAAAGACCTCATTTCAATTGACTTTTCCCTTCCCCTGGAAACCAGTTTTGGGACCTTATAATGTTAAATCCTGCTTCTTTGGTAAAATTAATCTGAAGTTGGTTTGTGGCTAGGAAAATAAGCATTTCAATGACTGGGTGGGTAGAAATTTTCCTGCCAGTTTTTACGGTTTCAGGTGAACCCTCCAAGACATTGATTTGTTAATTCAGTCCTATACAATTGTAAGTGTTCCTAAGGTTTTTAGTTTTTTGTATTTGAGTTTTGGTTTTAGGTTAACATTTACTTTTTACTGATTCTCAATGTTTATAGCAAGACTTGTAACTGAAGTTTTCTACGTTGTTTTTTTCTCTCCTTTTTACAGGTTTTCTTTTACTACCCTTTTTTATTTTTAGGCTTTTATTGTTGTAATCAAGTTATTTTTTCAGTTTTTCCTTTTTCATATTTTGGCTGCAATCTTAACATACTTTTTTTCCTTCTATTTCTTTTTCCAAGTGACAGTTCTCCACTCCAGGACTTTATCAGCAGGAGATTGACTGGAGGAGCCACATTGTTCTGTAGAGAAAGAGGATATTCATTGTGCTGTGCAATGTAGTCTGGCAACGCTATGTAAGGGTTGTGTGCATGCAATGTGAGGGGTAGAGACATAACGCGGTGGTGTGATCTGTGGTTGTTGACTAATCGTTTGGCATAGTTCTGTACCAAAAGTGTTGGAACAATAAGCCATAGAGTTACACATCACCTCGGTTAGGGCTTCTAGTTGGGGGGACTATAGCGGTATAGTGGTTGTAGTCCGTCAATCCACTGGAGAAGAAGGCACCGTCCGGTGCTCTCCTAAATTGGTGCAGAGGTTTCCCTGGATACAGGGGTAAGACTAGAGTAGATTAATCGCTATGTGCAATGGGCTGTCCATGCAAGTGAAGAAAAGCGAGTCTTCCCACAGTCAGACGGCTGCACAATACATGAAATTTAGTTTTGGGGCGAAGGCCATGAAGCCCCTTTAAAGAATAGAGTAATTGGTCCAAGGGAACTAATTGTAGCATCTCTCTGGAAGGTAGGTAGTGCAATGGTAGCTGCAAAAGCCAATTGTGGTAATTAAGCAAGGCGTACAGAACCCTGTTTTAATTTGGAAGAACAGAGTGATGTACACGTGGCCTGAGTGGTAAACTAAGGTTAGGGATTCAATGCAGCAAGCAGAGGAGGCTCTATTTGGGCTGACTTTGCTGAAACATGTCAGATCCACTAAACCTAGGCCTACTGAAACACAACCAGTACCCGAGGTAAGTGAGTCCCCAAATGTAATTTCCACCTCCGGGAATCAACAAGGCAAAAGAGGAAATAATAGTTAAAAGAAGCATGTACAGTCGTGGCCATTAGTTTTTACAAAGTTTGCTGCTAAACTGCTTTTAGATCTTTGTTTCAGTTGTTTCTGTGATGTAGTGAAATATAATTACACACACTTCATACGTTTCAAAGGCTTTTATTGAAAATTACATGACATTTTGGGAAAGAGTCAGTATTCGCAGTGTTGGCCCTTCTTTTTCAGGACCTCTGCAATTCGACCTGGCATGCTCTCAATCAACTTCTGGGCCAATTCCTGACTGATAGCAACCCATTCTTTCATAATCACTTCTTGAAGTTTGTCAGAATTAGTGGGTTTTTGTTTGTCCACCTGCCTCTTGAGGATTGACCACAAGTTCTCAATGGGATTAAGATCTTGGGAGTTTCCAGGCCATGGACCCAAAATGTCAACGTTTTGGTCCCCGAGCCACTTAGTTATCACTTTTGCCTTATGGCACGGTGCTCCATCGTGCTGGGAAATGCATTGTTCTTCACCAAACTGTTGTCGAATTGTTGGAAGAAGTATCTGTTGGAGTGTGTTTTGGTACCATTCTTTATTCATGGCTGTGTTTTTGGGCAAAATTGTGAGTGAGCCCACTCCCTTGGATGAGAAGCAACCCCACACATGCTTTACTGTTGGCATGACACAGGACTGATGGTAGCGCTCACCTTTTCTTCTCCGGAAAAGCCTATTTTATGTTATTTTATGTTATTTAAAGTCATTTACCTATCCACATTTGTTTGCAGAGCACTTGCCATGCTCTTAGCCACATTTTGATGCCATTTGCAGCCCTCTAGCCCTTATGCCCCAAACAATCGGAAAGAGGCTTCATCAGAGAATATGACTTTGCCCCAGTCCTCAGCAGTCCATTCACCATATTTTCTGCAGAAGATCAATCTGTCCCTGTCCCAGCATGGGGTCAAAGGTGTTGATTCCATTAGGATTATGGAATCAACACTTTTGACCCCATGCTGGGTATAATGACCTCTGACCCCATGCTGGGTATAATTACCAGATGTTGATTCAGTTACATATTTGTTCCCAGGGAATTATTGTGCACTCACTCAGAATTGAGAAAGCTTGTTGGAAGAATGAGTGAAACGTTTTCAAGAAATCTACAGTACATCCAGTTGCCTTAATTTATTCTTTACATATATACCATGACCTGGATAAATGAAAACCTTCACAGACATATTGCAACACATTTTGGGGGGGAAAACCCTTAAACTTGTACGAGAATATGAAACGACAGCAAGAAAACTGGTAGACTATAGAAACCACCTGCGTTTCAACCTCAGATGCCGAAAACAGGGGCTGGTACCATGCAGCATCAGTTTGGACTCCACGGTGAAGGGTCACAGAGCTGAGATGATTCTGCAAAAAGCCCAGAAGCAACTACAAAATGAACGGGTACGACAGACCCATTTCACAGTTGAAGCCTTGAAACAAGCTATCAGTCAGCTGGAAGAGGACCTGACTTTGCAGTTACCCGCTGAAACGTGGAGGAACGTAGCAGATTTCACAGTACATGCACAGCTAGCTCAGCACACTTAGAGCAAGGAGAGGCAGAAGAAGAAGTTCTGCATTTTGTTATCCCAAACTGAAAATAGCCATACCAGTGAGGAACTGACATGGAGGCGAAAGGAGGAAACAAGGACAGTGCAAAACAAAGAGAAATGGTTGCAGAATCTTTCAAACCAGGTTCTCACCCAGCCTGAGATCAATGTCTTTGCGAAAGGGTTGAATTTTGCAATCACACCAAGAACAATACCAATAGTTGATATTATTTCAGCCACTAAAGCCTCAATCCACAGCAACAAAGTACCACAGGGTGAGGCTGAACAACTTCGCCTTAAAGTGTCTGCAGCTCTGGCCAGTGCCAAACCACCTCCTTCAAACTTGACTAGAGAAAAAAGGAGGGCGGTTACATCCCTGAAAAAAGACACAAACATCACCATCCTGCCTATGGATAAAGGAAGATGCATGGATGTACTTAATACACCTGACTACGATGCCAAGGTGACCACACTCCTGGATGATAACAACACATATGAGGCCCTAAGACGAGACCCAACCAGTGGCTACAAGAAGAAGGTTATAGAACTACTACAACAACTAGAAAATGATGAAATCATTGATCGGGCCGTGTATCATTGACTCTACCCTGGGGAAGCCCCTCCATGTATTTATGGACTTCCTAAAATACATAAGGACAGGACTCCTCTCAGGCCAATTGTCAGCAGCATCAACTCTGTGACCTACAATGTGGAAAAATACTTAACTAGAATCCTAGCACCCTTGGTTGGAAACACACAACATCACATACAGAACTCTCAGGATTTCACCACCAAAATCCAGAACTTGGTATTGAGCACAGAAGAAAAAATGGTCTCCTATGATGTTGCATCCCTCTTCACCTGCATAACCACTACAGAGGCAATTTAAACAGTCAGGAAACAGTTTCTACTAGACAACACCTTAGGCTGCAGAACAGAACTTAGCCCAGACCAAGTGTGTGCCTTACTGGACCTTTGTCTGAATACCACCTACTTCAAGTATAAGGACAAGTTCTACAAGCAAAATCATGGCTGTGCTATGGGATCGCCAGTCTTACCTATTGTAGCGAACCTGTATATGGAGGAAGTAGAAAGAAAATCCCTGACCACTTTCAAGGGAATTACACAGAGTCATTGGTTCAGATATGTGGATGACACTTGGGTTAAAATTCATAACCAAGAGTTACAGGCTTTCACCGACCACATCAACTCAGTGGATCATAACATCAATTTCACACGGGAAGATATGCAGAACAACAAACTGGTGTTTCTGGACTGTCTTATAACAGTGGAAGAGGGAAGGAAGCTGGAAATAGAGGTTGAAAACCAGCACACACAGACCAGTACCTGCTATTTGATTCCCACCATCCTCTAGACCACAAACTGGGAGTCATCCAGACTCTACACCACCGCGCAGAGAAAATCCCCACCAGCACAGAGGCCAAGGCAAAGGAATTCAAAAACCTTAGAGGGCACTTAAAACTTGTGGGTATCCAGTTTGGGCCTTTGTCAAAACAGAAGGAAGGAGAAGAAAGAGCACCAAGACTACCAGTGAGGGCGAGAAGCATGACAGACGCAAGAATATGCTTATCCCATATGTAGCTGGGGTGTCTGAGAAACTCAAAAGGATTTTTAATAAACATCACATCCCTGTCTGCTTTAAACCCAGCAACACACTGAGGCAACAACTGGTTCACCTCAAAGACCCAATGCCTAAACACAAGATGGGCAACATTGTGTACACAGTCCAGTGCAATAAGGAATGCTCAGAAGTGTATATCGGCGAAACAAAACAACAACTACATCAGCGTATGGCTCAGCATAGAAAAGCAAAACCTCTGGTCAAGATTCAGCCGTGTACTTACATCTAAAAGAAACAGGTCACACATTTGAAGACAGTCAAGTACATGTTTTGGATAAGGAGGCCGATTGGTACAAACGAGGTGTGAAGGAGGCCATCTACGTAAAAAGGGAGAAGCCAAGCTTGAATAGAGGCGGGGGGTTAAACATCTATTGTCTGCCACATAGAATGCTGTCTTGACACCTTTTTCTGGGAAGTCTTTATCACCTACTGACTCCAATTAGGATAATGGATTCAACACCTTTGACCCCATGCTGGGTATAATGACCTCTGACCCCATGCTGGGTATAATTACCAGATGTTGATTCAGTTAGATATTTATTCCCAGAGAATTCTTGTACAGTCACTCAGAATTGAGAAAGCTCGTTGAAAGAACAAGTGAAATGTTTTCAAGAAATCTACAGTACGTCCAGTTGCCTTGATTTATTCTTTACAGATGAACTAAGTAATATCAACAATTTTCTACAGACTTCTGTATTCACAAAAGAAGACCTATCAGAAGTCCTAGAACAAGTGATGCACCACCCCGCCCAAGTCACGTGGGACGCCGCGTAGGTCCTTGCAGGACAAATCAAAGAAAACTAGCAGCGAGGAGCGGTATCGTACTCTATCTTTCGTTTTTCATGTGTAAATGCAGACTGTAATTTATATGCAAGATATTTTAAAATAGATACAGTCTTGCACACACATATACAGTGCTGCCCATAATTATTCATACCCCTGGCAAATTTTTACTTAAAGTTACTTTTATTCAACCAGCAAGTAATTTTTTGATGGGAAATGACATAAGTGTCTCCCAAAAGATAATAAGACGATGTACAAGAGGCATTATTGTGAGAAAAAAAACAATTCTCAGCTTTTATTTACATTTGAGCAAAAAATACAAGGTGTTCCGCACTGTGGAAAATCTCAGAGGACGTGGTCGAAAGCCAAAAGTGACACCTGTGCTGGCCAGGAGGATAGTTAGAGAGGTGAAAAAGAATCCAAGGATCACCACCAAGGCCATCCTGGTGAATCCGGGCTCTGCTGGTGGCAATGTCTCAAGGCAGACAATCCAACGGACACTGCACAATGCAGACCAAGGAGGACTCCACTTCTCCGGATAAGGCACACAAAAGGTCGCTTGGCCTTTGCAAAAGCTCACCTGGACAAAGAAGAAGACTTCTGGTCTTCTGTGTTATGGTCAGATGAAACAAAAATTGAATTGTTTGGTCACAATGATGTTTCCTTCATTTGGCATAAAAAAGGGGAATCCTTCAACCCAAAGAACATCATCCCCACTGTCAAACATGGTGGAGGGAACCTAATGCTTTGGGGGTGTTTTTCAGCCAATGGACCAGGGAACCTAATCACAGTAAACGGCACCATGAAAAAAAGAGCTATACATGAGGATTCTCAATAACAACATCAGACAGTCTGCAGAGAAACTTGGCCTTGGGCACCAGTGAACATTTCAGCATGACAATGACCCAAAACACACAGCAAAAGCGGTTAAGAAATGGTTAGTAGACAACAACATTAATGTTTTGGAGTGGTCCAGACTTGAATCCAATTGAGAATCTGTGGAGGGAGCTAAAGATCAGGGTGATGGCAAGAAGACCCTCCAACCTGAAAGATTTGGAGCTCATTGGTAAAGATGAATGGGCAAAAATACCTGTGGAGACATGCAAAAAGCTGGTCTGCAATTATAGGAAGTGTTTGATTGCTGTAATAGCCAATAAAGGCCTTTCTATTGATTATTGAGAAGGGTATGAATAATTTTGGACTGGACACTTTTTGTTCAAATGTTAATAAAAGCTGAGAAATGTTTTTTTTTTTTTCCACAATAATGCCTCTTGTACATCGTCTTATTATCTTTTGGGAGACACCTATGTCATTTCCCGTCAAAAAATTACTTGCTGGTTGAATAAAAGTAACTTTAAGTCAAAATTTGCGGTATGAATAATTATGGGCAGCACTGTATTTATACCAAACACTATACACCAGCAACAAAACCTGTAATCACTGGTACAAATACTGGCATTGCGACCTATCAAGCAAATTTCTAAACAATTAGTCATTCCTTGCACAGTGGGGACCAAAATAATCAAAAAGTCGCTCCTCCTAATATACCAAATAAAACAATTTGGTACAATAAACACATACTAAATAGTACCATAAGCACTTATAAACCAAGGTCTTATATTATCTGGCTACAAATAAACACCAATCGTAGATAACTCACGAAGTGAGTATGCGTACTAGGCCTGTAAACCAAGTATCAACACCAAAAAAGGAGAGAAAGGCAAAGCACAATTAACAATGTATATAAACTTTATTATAGTTCCCAAAAAGAGGGGGAAAAATCCAATAAAATACAATAACAAACAGACAATACAATGGTTGACAAAAAGACACACAGGGTGGGAAAGGATCACAGAATGGACAACATGAAAAAACAATAGACAAGGCCAAAGAGATACTAGATAGTTAATAAATACCCAAATAGGGGACATATATAAATATGACCTCACCAACCATGAACAAGATATTAGAGCCAGATACAGTACATACATTTAAAGTGCAAAGTGCATGAGATACAATGTACATGGACAATAAAATTAACAATATGGTAAATAGAAAATGACTTGAATAAATACCAAAGTAGTGATCCAAAAAAGCCCCAACGTGCATTTCGTGTAAGCTTCCTTAGGGGATGTATTTGTAGACTATGCCAAAAGAAGGTGCCTTTTATATAGAAAATAACTAGATTAATGGTAAACAGCTGGGAGAGGAGGGAGAACACACTCGTGTGTAGCCACACACGGAGGTGAAGCGTGTGCGTTCCACAGTGGAACGCACAACGTCACTTCCAGTTCGGGAGGAAAAATGCAGACCGAGCAGATATAGATAAAATGAAGAATAATAAAGTGTCGGATCTAACTCATATATACTTATGGAGCAAACAAGAGAAATAGAATAAGGAAAAAAGAAAATATAAGCAGAGAAGGACTGGTGCGTTCCATAAAGAGCCACCGGAAGGGACAGGATTAGTGCCGGAAATGAGATAGTGTGTATGGAACGCATAGGGCCGATCACGTGGCCCTTGGAACGCATAAGCCTACAGATTAGGAATACAAATGCCGCAGCAAAGATAAAAAGCAGATATATAATGCAATATTTAATAAAAACTTGTGAATAAGTATATATATTGTCCGTGGGTGTATATGATCGCAAAAAGAAAAAGATGTTAAGAAAATGAAAAGGAATAAAGAGTGAGTGATGTGTGACTGGTGATATGAATGTTGCAACTAGTGAAGATAGCAATGATAGTGACCACGATATGGGCATGGAGCACAACAACCCAAAACGGGGACATGTGTACACACCCATATACTGTATATGTATCAAAAAAGCTAAAAATGAGGGCAAGGAGGGGGAATAGAAAAATGTGCAAAGTGCAAAAATATATTGGTAAAAAGAAATGTGAAAAAAATTAAAAAATTGAAAAAATTATGAATAAATTGATAAAAAAACAAAATTTTAATAAATATATGGATAAAAATAGAAATAGAAAGTAAGTGAAAATGGAATAAGTGTGAAAAAATGTGAAGAAGGTGATTCAATATAAATTGGTGTAATAAAATATATATATTATATTAATAAAATATTAAGATCAATACATAAATATATATACAGTTGCAAGAAAAAGTATGTGAATCCTTTGGAATGATATGGATTTCTGCATAAATTGGTCATAAAATGTGATCTGATCTTCATCTAAGTCACAACAATAGACAATTACAGTCTGCTGAAACTAATAACACACAAATAATTAAATGTTACCATGTTTTTATTGAACACACCATGTAAACATTCACAGTGCAGGTGGAAAAAGTATGTGAACCCTTGGATTTAATAACTGGTTGAACCTCCTTTTGCAGCAATAACTTCAAACAAACTTTTCCTGTAGTTGCAGATCAGACGTGCACAACGGTCAGGAGTAATTCTTGACCATTCCTCTTTACAGAACTTTTTCAGTTCAGCAATATTCTTGGGATGTCTGGTGTGAATTGCTTTCTTGAGGTCATGCCACAGCATCTCAATCGGGTTGAGGTCAGGACTCTGACTGGGCCACTCCAGAAGGAGTATTTTCTTCTGTTTAAGCCGTTCTGTTGTTAATTTACTTCTATGCTTTGGGTCGTTGTCTTGTTGCAACATCCATCTTCTGTTGAGCTTCAGCTGGTGGACAGATGGCCTTAAGTTCTCCTGCAAAATGTCTTAATAAACTTGGGAATTAATTTTTCCTTCGATGATAGCAATCCATGGGCAAGGCCCTGATGCAGCAAAGCAGCCCCAAACCATGATGCCCCCACCACCATACTTCACAGTTGGGATGCGGTTTTGATGTTGGTGTGCTGTGCCTCTTTTTCTCCACACATAGTATTGTGTGTTTCTTCCAAACAACTCAACTTTGGTTTCATCTGTCCACAGAATATTTTGCCAGTACTGCTGTGGAACATCCAGGTGCTCTTGTGCAAACTGTAAACGTGCAGCAATGGGTTTTTTTTGGACAGCAGTGGCTTCCTCTGTGGTATCCTCCCATGAAATCCATTCTTGTTTAGTGTTTTACGTATCATAGATTCGCTAACAGGGATGTTAGCATATGCCAGAGACTTTTGTAAGTCTTTAGCTGACACTCTAGGATTCTTCTTCACCTCATTGAGCAGTCTGCGCTGTGCTCTTGCAGTCATCTTTACAGGACGGCCACTCCTAGGGAGAGTAGCAGCAGTGCTGAACTTTTTCCATTTATAGACAATTTGTCTTACCGTGGACTGATGAACAGCAAGGCTTTTGGAGATACTTTTATAACCCTTTCCAGCTTTATGCAAGTCAACAATTCTTAATCGTAGGTCTTCTAAGAGCTCTTTTGTGTGAAGCATCATTCACATCAGGCAATGCTTCTTGTGAAAAGCAAACTCAGAACTGGTGTGTGTTTTTTATAGGGCAGGGCAGCTGCAACCAACACCTCCAATCTCATCTCATTGATTGGACTCCAGTTGGCTGACACCTCACTCCAATTAGCTCTTGGAGATGTCATTGGTCTAGGGGTTCACATACTTTTTCCACTTGCACTGTGAATGTTTACATGGTGTGTTCAATAAAAACATGGTAACATTTAATTCTTTGTGTGTTATTAGTTTAAGCAGACTGTGATTGTCTATTGTTGTGACTTAGATGAAGATCAGATCACATCTATGACCAATTTGTGCAGAAATCCATATCATGCCAGAGGGTTCACATACTTTTTCTTGCAACTGTATACATAAAAAAAACCTCTTTTCAATGCTTTCCGTATATAAATTCATCCATAAAAGTTCCTCCAGATGGAAAATCGATGACACAAACAGGGCCGTCACACCTAATAACTAACAAGAAACATAATTAAAAATCACATAAAATAAAATCAAAAATATATAATCATATCTCCGAGAGGATACGTATAAGTAAAGACAGAACCAATCTATCCAATAATCATACCCCCAGATAATTGGACCTAAGAGCAACCTTATATGTATGTATGTATATATATATATATATATATATATATATATACACAAACCGGATTCCCAAAAAGTTGGGACACTAAACAAATTGTGAATAAAAACTGAATGCAATGATGTGGAGATGGCAAATGTCAATATTTTATTTGTAATAGAACGTAGGTGACAGATCAAACGTTTAATCCGAGTAAATGTATCATTTTAAAGGAAAAATACGTTGATTCAAATTTTCACGGTGTCAACAAATCCCAAAAAAGTTGGGACAAGTAGCAATAAGAAGCTGGAAAAAGTAAATTTTAGCATAACGAAGAGCTGGAAGACCTATTAACACTAATTAGGTCAATTGGCTACATGATTGGGTATAAAAAGAGCTTCTCAGAGTGGCAGTGTCTCTCAGAAGCCAAGATGGGTAGAGGATCACCAATTCCCACAATGTTGCGCAGAAAGATAGTGGAGCAATATCAGAAAGTTGTTACCCAGCGAAAAATTGCAAAGACTTTGCATCTATCATCATCAACTGTGCATAACATCATCCGAAGATTCAGAGAATCTGGAACAATCTCTGTGCGTAAGGGTCAAGGCCGTAAAACCATACTGGATGCCCGTGATCTCCGGGCCCTTAAACGACACTGCACCACAAACAGAAATGCTACTGTAAAGGAAATCACAGAATGGGCTCAGGAATACTTCCAGAAACCATTGTCAGTGAAAACAATCCACCGTGCCATCCGCCGTTGTCAGCTGAAACTCTACAGTGCAAAGAAGAAGCCATTTCTAAGCAAGATCCACAAGCTTAGGCGTTTTCACTGGGCCAGGGATCATTTAAAATGGAGTGTGGCAAAATGGAAGACTGTTCTGTGGTCAGACGAGTCACGATTCGAAGTTCTTTTTGGAAATCTGGGACGCCATGTCATCCGGACCAAAGAGGACAAGGACAACCCAAGTTGTTATCAACGCTCAGTTCAGAAGCCTGCATCTCTGATGGTATGGGGTTGCATGAGTGTGTGTGGCATGGGCAGCTTGCATGTCTGGAAAGGCACCATCAATGCAGAAAAATATATTTAGGTTCTAGAACAACATATGCTCCCATCCAGACGTCATCTTTTTCAGGGAAGACCCTGCATTTTTTTTTTTTTTTTTTTTTTTTTTTTTTTTAGTGTGTGTATGACTATGTGCTTGTCGGCCATCTTTTTTTTTTTTAATTTAAATTTTATTGTAAGTTTTACAATATAACAAGGTAAACTGGGTATCAAGGTATAGGCTCGCAGGCCTCGCCAGTAAGCACATATCAAAACATAGTTAGGATCCATATATAGCAAATTATATCATAGGAAAGCATCAATCTCTATTGACTTTAATAGAAAATTACAATATGTATCATGTCCATAGAGCCAAGGGGATGGTACCTAGAGAAGGTGACAAGGGCAGACAGGAAACGTTTATGAACCTTTGTCTGGATTGTAGAGTATTGGGGCAGAGCTTAGAACTTGGACCCAAGTTATGTACAGTGATTATCAAGGTAACAAGTTACCTCCGTTATTTTTAGTTCAAAGGAGGGAAGTCAAATTAGGGGGATCTGTATTTAGCCCACAGTGACCATTTTTTGAGGAAAGCCAAATGTGTACGGGATTCCCATGAGGAGAGTTCCTCAAATCTGTTCTATTTTTTGCTTCCACTGGTCTAGGGATGGTACAGTGGTCTGGAGCCAGAATTTGGGGAGTTGAAGGCGGGCCGCCAAGATCATTTGTGTAAACATAAAAGGTGGTTTATCCTTCCCCTTCTCTTGGGGAAATGAGAGGAGGGCGATTTGCGGCAAAGGCTGAAGCTTAGTACCACAGACATTATTTGCCACTGAGAAGATTTCACCCCACCATTTCTGAATGGGGGGGCAAGACCACCAAACATGGAGAAAAGTTCCTCTCTCCCCAAGGCACCTCCAGCAAATGTCAGAAGCTTGTCCCGCGTATCTTGATGTCTTATCAGGCGTATTATACCACCTTGTAAGAATTTTGTAGCTATTTTCACGGATCCTGACACAGCGAGAGACACCATGGGGGGAGTCAAGGAGTTTAGGCAGGGACTCGAAGGGAAATGTGATACTTAAATCTATTTCCCACTGCTTGATAAAAGAGGGCTTGGCTATCATAGGGGGTAACCGTAGTCTGCTGTATAACCGCGAGGTAAGTTTCCTAGGCAATGGATGCGAGGTGGCCAGGGCTTCTAGCCAGACTAAGGGGCGGAAGAGGTCTCCCACTTTGATGTGTTGTTTTAGGTAGGCCCTGAGATAAGCAACTGAGAGGAAGTCTCGTGGATGGGGGTTGAGGAGGGCGTTAGTGTCACTAGTGCCCATCCATTCTCCAGTTGGCAAAGCGAGGGAAATTAGAGGAGTTGAAGAGGACAGTAAATTTGTTGAGGTCGTGTCCCTCAATGTTAAGGGAGCCGTATTCAGTACATCCGCCACAGTCAGGGTGGGCGAGGGAAAAGGTATGGAACAGTGTGTAGAAGATAGCCACCTCCAAGCTTCCAGTGTGGCCCCAATGATTGGGTATGAGGACATGTGAGCAAAGAGAGCTGTCTCTTGTCCCAGGAGGAGCGCCCTGGCTGATCTATTCAATATATCTAGTTCAATCTGAGCCACCGGGGAGGACGAAGACAGGTTCAGCCAGACCAATGCCCGGGAGAGAAGAATAGCTTTCCCATATAATTCAGGACTCGGTAAGCCTATCCCGCCTGCATGCCTAGGCTTAATAAGGAGGGCAGAGGAGAGTCTCGCCTTCTTCCCGTTCCAAATGAAGGATCTAAATTTTCCCATAATGGAAGTGTAGTAGTGTTTGGGGACGGGAATAGGTAGGGCTTGTTGTAGATATGTGAGTCTGGGAAGTATTAAGGAGGAGAGGAGGTTTTTGCGACCAAACCAGGATAGCGTAGGATTGGTTCTAGCTAAATTGTCAATGGAGTCTATGATAGACTTTTTTAGAGGGATATAGTTAAGGGAGAAAAGCTCCGTTATGTCTGGACTGATTTTAACCCCTAAGTACGTGATATTAGGAGAAGACCAATTAAATGGGGAGTCCTTCATAAGGAGGAGTCTGGTTGCCTGGGGGATACCCAAACAAAGCACCAGAGATTTATTGGTGTTAATTTTAAAGTCTGACATCATACTGTATATATTAAGGTGGGATTGGATTCTAGGTAGGGATGATTTTGGATTAATTGTCATGACAAGGACGTCATCCGCAAAAGCGGCAACTTTCTGTTCTCTGCCTCCCAAACATAGACCCTTTATCTCCCGATCCAATCTTATAGTCGCTAAAAGGGGCTCCAGGGCCAGAATAAATAAAAGGGGCGATAAGGGACAGCCCTGGCGGGTCCCGTTCCTAATAGGAAAGGAAGATGAAATAGTGCCATTAACCAGAACCGAGGCTGTAGCCTGTTCGTACATCGAGAAGACTGCATTAATATAGGAGTCAGGTAGGCCAAATCCTGCTAGTGCTTGTTTCAGGTATGCCCAATTGACTCTGTCAAATGCTTTTTCAGCATCAGTGCTGAGTAAAAGCAGGGGAGAGGAGAGTCGCTTGGCATGACAGAGGGTGTTAATAACCCTTGTGGTGTTGTCTTTTCCTTCCCTGTTTCGGACGAAGCCTACCTGATCTCCATGAACAAGGTGGGGAAGGAGAGCAGCTAGTCTGTCGGCTAGCATTTTGGCCAGGAGCTTGAGGTCTATGTTTAGGAGGGAGATGGGTCTGTAGTTAGAGCATAGTCTTGCGTCTTTCCCTTCCTTGGGGATGAGAGTAATGTGGGCCGCTGTCATATCTCTCGAAAGTGGGATCCCTTTTAGAGTCTGATTGCAGACTTCCAGGAGGTGGGGTAAGAGGACATCCTGGAATGTTTTATAATAGGCCAGTGGCAGGCCGTCTGGACCAGGACTCTTCCCTGTCGGCATTTGATTCATTGCCTCTTTTAGTTCATTTAGGGAAAAAGGGGCTATAAGGCCCAACTTTTGATCTGGATCAATGTTAGGGAGGTCAGCCGCTTCCAGAAAGGAAGATATATTAGAGGCGCGTGTTTCTATATCCGCATTTGGAGAGAGGTTATATAGATCATTATAAAATGAGCGGAATTGGGCGGCAATCTGCTTGACTGAGAAAGTAGGGGTCCCGTCTTGTGACAATAGTTGGTGGACAAAATTTGTGGACCTTCTCCCTTTAATTCTGTTCATTACAAATTTGGTGGCCTTGTCCCCGTGGGCGAAAAATTTGTGCTGAGAGCTCATGTGGTATTTAGCTGCTCTGTTGGCTAACAGAGATCTAAATTTGGCCCTGTATTCTGAAAGTTTTGGGAGATGGACGTCAGTAGGAGAGGCTTTGTGTTGCGACTCTAAAATTTGGATGTTTTTCAATGTATCATCTATTTCTTTTTCCCTCACTTTCTTAAGGTGGGTGCCGAGACTGATAAAATGTCCTCTGACAACGGTCTTGTGTGCGTCCCAGAGAGTATTAACCGTTATGTCAGGGCTTTTGTTGAGGGAAAAATATTCAGAGAGATGTCTGGAGATCCGCCCAACCGAGTCCTGATATCCTAGCAGAGTTTCGTTTAAGCGCCAATTAAAACATGACGGTGTTATACTAGGAGCCGAAACTGAGAGATATATTGGGGAATGGTCAGAGACATGTATAGCACCAATAGATGCCTCCCTACACAGGTGAATATGTTCTTTAGAAATAAACAAATAGTCTATTCTATGATAAGTATTGTGTGCCGGGGAGAAAAATGTATAATCTAAGGTACTCGGATGAAGAGACCGCCAAACATCTATCAAGTGTAGGTCCCAGAGGGTATTTCTAACACTTTTTAGGAAACCTTTTGAATGAGAAGATTTGCGTGAGGAGATATCAAGCTGAGGGTAAAGAGCGACATTCAGGTCCCCTCCCACAATTACTATTCCCTCCTTAAAATCTTCTATAATAGGAAAGATGTCAGAGAACCAACGGGTTTGGTTAGTATTGGGTGCATACAGGTTAACCAGGGTATACATTTGTGGACCTATGGTGCCCTTGAGAAGGATATATCTGCCCTCCGGGTCTAGCTTCTGGCAGGCAATTTTAAAAGGGACCCTTCTCTGAAACCCTATACTGACCCCACAGGAAGCTGATGAGCTACTCCCACAGTGGTACCAGTTGGAGAAGTGTGAGAACCTCATGTCCAGGTAATTGTTGAAACGGAAATGTGTCTCCTGGAGGAACACCACCCCAGCTCCGGCTTTTCTTAAAATGGCAAAGATTTGACTCCGTTTAGAGGGGGAGTGAAAGCCTTTGACATTGTAAGAGGCCACTGAAATATCAGCCATGATTCAGGGTGTGTGTGAAGTTACCTCGGAGCTGTTGTGGTCTCCACCAAGGAGGTACCCCGGTCCTAATGAAGTCATCTGTCTCGTGAGTCAATGAGAATGCGCCTTCAACAGGGACGATCCAATGAGAAAAATCCGGCGAGCACCTTGAGATGGGGGTAAACAAAGGGGGTGAAACAAAACATATTAAACAGACAAAGGGGACAAACTGAGACATAACGTGATATGTCTTAATCGAACGGGGTTATTGGTCTGTAGACCGTTTAAGAGATCGCATAACGCCCGGAAAAAAGCAGGGACAGGACGGACATGTGGCGTAGGATAGTATGGTAGTACAATAAGAAAGAGAGGAGGGCATCATGATGTATAAACTTAGGCAAAAAAAAAAAACATCACCTCACTAGCAGGATCAAAGAATTTAGGTAAGGGTATTAGCAAATCAAAGCAACAGGCTTATTCATGGCTACCCTAGTATGTGCATACGTGTCCCTCTAGTGTTCCTGTGACAAGCTTCTCGGAGTGAAATGGAGGCCCCTCTTCTTGGAGCGGGATGACTTTGGCGTGCGTAGCATTTCAAATGGAGCCACCTTAGGTACTTCAGGTAGGGTGCTGAGGTCCTGGAAAAGTTCCCAATTTTCAATCTGCATAGGTGGCACATTCAGAGTCTCAAATGCGGATGCGAGGTCAGTAAATGACGAGATGTTAACTCTCTTGCCTGCGTATGGGAAGGTTAAGCCAAAGGGAAATGACCAGCGGTATAGCACTTTCTTTGAGCGTAGCCAATCCGTCAGTGGTTTAAGGGCTCTACGCTTTTTTAGAGTCGAAGGGGCCAAGTCCTGAAATATTTCAATCTTGGAATCTTCATACATCAATGCAGGCTGACCACGGGCAGCTTCCAAGACAGACGTTTTCACCTGAAAATTCAGGAACTTGCATATAATATCCCTAGGTGGTTCGTCTGGTTTTGGCTTGGGTCTCAGGGCCCTGTGCGCCCGCTCAATCGTTATTTCTTGGGGGAATTCGGGTCCCAGTAAAGATTTGCAAATTTCAATAATGGAGGCCGAGACCTCTCCTGGGGGAACCGACTCCGGCACTCCCCTGACTCTGAGGTTATTTCGGCGCCCCCTGTTCTCTTGGTCTTCAAGGGAGCGGTGGAGGTCGTTTAGATAGAGGGCACAGCGGCGAAACGAATCTGTCGCTGCAGACTGGTGGGCCAAGATTTCTGTTTGGTGCTGCTCAAGGCTCTCCACGCGGTCTCCTATCTGTCTCACCTCGCTCCTGCAGGCGGCTAGTTCAGCGAGGATCGGCTCCATTATTCTGCTGAGCGCGCGGTCCAGGTATTTCCTTGTGACCGGGAGAACAGAGCTGGCCTGCCCTTCATCTGAGTCGCTCTCACCCTCCGACGGAGCAGGGGCGCGCTTCAGCGCTTTGGTCTGCGGTGTCGGCGCCATCTTGGGCTCCCTGGCGGCCACAGTAGCTGCGGCTTTCTTTAAGAATTTCTCCATTTCTCCTCCAGCGATCTGTGTTTTGGAGGGAGCGGGGGTGTCCGCATGCTTGTTATTCCCGATCTTCACCATCTCTGTCACTGTAGGCTAATGAAAGCTGGCGTTATAGTCGAGTCTCTGCACAGAGCACGGAGCTATGCGTCCATCTTCATCCGGCGCAAGCTCCGCCCCCAAGACCCTGCATTTTTCAACAAGATAATGCCAGACCACATTCTGCATCAATCACAACATCATGGCTGCGTAGGAGAAGGATCCGGGTACTGAAATGGGCAGTCTGCAGTCCAGACCTTTCACCTATAAAGAACATTTGGCGCATCATAAAGAGGAAGGTGCAACAAAGAAGGCCCAAGACGATTGAACAGTTAGAGGCCTGTATTAGACAAGAATTGGAGAGCATTTCTATTTCTAAACTTGAGAAACTGGTCTCCTCGGTCCCCAGACGTCTGTTGAGTGTTGTAAGAAGGGGAGATGCCACACAGTGGTGAAAATGGCCTTGTCCCAACTTTTTTGGGATTTGTTGACACCATGAAATTTTGATTCAACATATTTTTCCCTTAAAATGTTACATTTTCTCAGTTTAAACTTTTGTTCCGTGATTTATGTTCTATTCTGAATAAAATATTAGAAGTTGGCACCGCCACATCATTGCATTCAGTTTTTATTCACGATTTGTATAGTGTCCC
The DNA here is from genome assembly GCF_014858855.1 of Bufo gargarizans. Taxonomy (NCBI): domain Eukaryota; kingdom Metazoa; phylum Chordata; class Amphibia; order Anura; family Bufonidae; genus Bufo; species Bufo gargarizans. The sequence goes on from NC_058082.1 coordinate 176,899,058, forward strand.
AACTTTTTTGGAATCCGGTTTGTATATATATATATGTAAAAAAATCATATAAACGCAAACATAAATAAATAAAATAAATATATATATCCCAAAAGAACACAATATAAGCCAAGATAGAGAATTCCTCAATAAACTACAAACATGTAATTAGATATAATAAAGTGATAGTGGAACACTTAAAGAAAAGAGGCAAAACTAAGACCCTTGTTTAGACCATAGGGGATAACGGTGTTAAACTAAAAAATCCATTTGGCTTTGCGTTGAGCCAAAAGACGTCTCCAATTCCCACCCCTACTGCCTATGAAAACTCTATCTATCCCTCTTACCTTCAAAAGGGAGCCATTACATGCATGGTGGGCCTTAAAATGACGTGGAATTGTCTTCAGACAGGTATCATCTTCTTCATTCAGAGCCGACTGTATCCCCAAAACATGTTCCCTAGGTAGTAGGTATTGACCCGTAGGGATACCTTCAATCAGTTTCCTTGGATGAGATGATTCTGCATGTAGGAGACTATTAACGGAGGTGGGTTTCCGATACAAGTCGGTGTATCTGTAACCATCCTGATCCACTTGTAGAAGTACATCTAGGAAGTCCATATTGTTTCGACCAAATTTATATGTCAGATGGATCTTAATCCATCATGAAGGGATCCAACTCTTCAATCGTGCCCTGCCAGATGATGAGCACATCGTCAATATAACAATTCCAAAGGTGCAGCTTGTCAATGAAAGTAACAGGATCAGTGAGGAAAATGCTTCTCTCCCACAGCCCCAGGAAAAGGTTAGCATAGGACAGCACACAGGCCGCCCCCATGGTCGTTCCCTGGAGCTGTAGGTAGAAAGACCCCCTGAACAAAAAAAAGTTATGGCCAAGGGCAAAATCCAAAATCTGTAAAATAAAGGTTGCATACTTACCCTCAACATCAGACATTGCCAAGAAGTGAGTGACAGCTGCCATTCCATCCTTACGACATATGGAAGTATAAAGTGATTCGACATCACATTTTACAATCAACATATCGTCCACCAGTTGTATGCCATTAAGTTTGCGTAAAATATCTCCGGTGTCCTTGAGATAGGAAGGTAGATTCTCAACCAAAGGCCGTAAAACATGGTCAACTAGTCTACATATGGGTTCACACATATTATTAGTACTTGCCACAATGGGACGGCCTGGTGGTGTTTCCAAATTCTTGTGCACTTTAGGTAACAAATAAAATGTGGGTATTGTGGGGTAAGTCACATGTAGACATCTCGATTCCTTTGCAGTGATAATGCCTTTGTCATGAGCAGTATGCAGAATCTTCCCCAAAGCTTCCTGTAAGGAATTTAAAGGGTTGAATGTCAACGTTTCATAACATGTGGTATTTCTTAGCTGACAGAACTCCTCCTTTTCATATAATGTGGCCGGCCAAACCACCACATTGCCTCCTTTATCAGAAGGTTTGATGATCAAATCCTCCATACCTCGCAATTGTTTAATCGCCAAGCATGAATTACCATCCATGTTACAATCCCTAAACTAAGTTGAAATCTTCCTCAGATCCTCGGTTACCAGTTTAACAAAACTATCTATATTCGGAAACATAGACACAGGAGTGATTTTTTTGGACCTCGGCATAAGTGTACTGGGTAGTCTAGTTACTATCTCAGGGTCCTTTTCATCCAGTAGATCACATAGATCCTGAATCGCTCTTTGTTCCATGTCCAACGGTGCAGTTCCACGCTCACCCTCCTTGTGAAAAATCTTTTTAAAAAACAATGTTTTTTTGTGAATAGATTCAAATCCTTTATCACTGTAAAAATATCAAATTTGGTAGTAGGGACAAAATTAAGACCAAGGCTTAACACTTCTAATTGGGTCTCTGCGAGGGACACATCTGAAAGATTAACGTTTGTTGATATTTTCCGATTGTTGGACAGCTCCTTCCGTTTACCACCCTGTCTAGTGGGGCGGGAACTAACCACATCATTACCTTCAACCACATCTTGCCCCTTCAACATCAGTGGAGACATAGGAAGAAACAGACGTACTTCTACTCCATGGTGCCATTCTATATTTCTTCCATCGATAGACCAGTTTATGCTCATAGTCCTGACAATCCCTCTAAAATGTTGTAGCCTTGCGTTCCTTAATTTGTTTTTCCCACAGACTATGAGTGCCCTCCGTTTCATGCTTAAAGGCATCCAAATCCGTATTACTTAATATCTGTTTAAGCTGAGCTGAATATCAACAGTCATCAATTCTTTATCAACATCAGCCAACATAATCTCATTTGGTGAAATAAGAAGTTTAAGGAAGGTAATGGAACAAACATTACATGCCTCTTCCCACTTAGTATTCAACTGGTCGACATCAAGACCATAAGAGGGAAAAACTTGCACCCGAAGACCACGTGGAATGAGGTTTTTAGATACATACTGTTCCATAGAAGTCTTGTTCCACCAAATGCATAGCCGTTTGTGTGAGAGATTCTTGAATAAAATCTTAACATCCCGTGTGTCTTTTGATGATCCACATCCTGTGTGAAATCGCCACCAGAATTAAAAATAGCATCCGCTTGGGACCTCCAAGAGGCTTCCCGAGCTAAAAAAATCCATAATACTGTAACGTCTGCAAAAAGACTAATTAATGCCTGCACGGAATAAATAAACACCAATCATAGATAACTCACAAAGTGAGTATGCGTACTAGGCCTGTACACCAAGTATCAACACCAAAAAAGGATAGAAAGGCAAAGCACGACTAACAATGTATATAAACTTTATTATAGTTCCCAAAAAGAGGGGGGAAAAATCCAATAAAATACAATAACAAACAGACAATACAATGGTGGACAAAAAGACACACAGGGTGGGAAAGGATCACAGAATGAACAACATGAAAAAACAATAGACAAGGCCAAAGAGATACTCGATAGTTAATAAATACCCAAATAGGGAACATATATAAATATGAGCTTGCCAACCATGAACAAGATATTAGAGCCAGATACAATGTACATGGACAATAAAATGAACAATATGGTAAATAGAAAATGACATGAATAAATACCAAAGTAGTGATCCAAAAAAGCCCCAACGCGTGTTTCGCGTAAGCTTCCTCAGGGGGTGTATGTGTAAACTATGCCAAAAGAAGATGCCTTTTATATAGAAAATAACTAGATTAATGGTAAACAGCTGAGAGAGGAGGGAGAACACACTCGGAGGTGTAGCGTGTCTTTTCGTTATTATATTTTATTGGATTTCCCCCCCCCTTTTCGGGAACTATAATAAAGTTTATATACATTGTTAGTCGTGCTTTGCCTTTCTCTCCTTTTTTGGTGTTGATATCTGGCTACAAAGCAATCCTAGAGATTTGATCAAAATTTGATACTCTGGACACCTGGGTTAAGCCCAAAATATTTTTCTGGACTCTTCATGCACATTATCTGAATTAACTGACTCTATGCAGTGAATTTGGCACTGGAGTGAATTTGCCTCTGGACCCTAAGCCAATTATCATAACCAACAATTTTTTTGCACCAATTTTTTTTACACCAGATTTTTTTATATATTCAGTCTGTTTATATAAAGCATACCTTTGTGCACGCAATCTGCACAGATCACCTTTTTGAACTGAGCTTGCACGGAGCACTTTATGTATTTGAATTAATTTGTGTGACTCAAACCAACAAATCTTGTGTATTCAGCCTATACAGTTTTGTGTATTCAGCCTATACAAATTGTATTCTTGTGTACCCAGCTTGCACACAACGCTTTATGTACCCAGCTCACACATAGCATTTTATATATTCGGTCTATCCCGAACATCTATATGTACCCAGTCTACTTGTGTATTCAGCCTATACAGTTTTGTGCATTCAACCAATACAGATTAAATCCTGTGTACCCAGCTTGCACACAGCACATATATGTACCCAGTTTACACATAGACCCTTATATATTCAGCCCATCCTGAGCATCTATATGTACCCAGCCTACTTGCACCAAGCAGTTTTATGTATTTAGGCTGCACATAGCACTTTGTGTATTCAGCTCCACACAACTTCTACAGGTATATAGATCCAGACCGCACATAGAACTTTACATTGCCATATTAGTACTCTATCCCTGAAATTCCTAAAGAAGGGACATCCTCCTACTTGCAATTATATAGCTTATCCTCAAGACACTTTGAATATTTTAACTCTCACCAGCAGGAATTTCCTTGTTTTTATGTTATCAATAAAATAAGATTTTTAATCTAAACTTTTTAAATCCAAAAATATTTATTCCTAACTCCATTCAACACCAGATGTAAGTGTGCCAGCACATTTCTATATATTAAAATATAAAATGATAAAGAAAATATAAACATTAAACAGATTTAAATTGTATATTAGACCAGATTTATTAATATCTTTCTTTTCCAGATTCAGTGAAGATCAACTGGAATATTGGAAATGAACTCATTTTAGCAGCTAAAAAACGATATACAATAACATTTAATTCAGACAACTTAGGCTTCAATTACAAGGTTACATTTTTTGGGAAAATTAAAGTTGGAATGCGAATAAAAAACATTTGCTCAGAATGTATTTCAGCAAAAAAAATATGGCCTTGCCTAACATGATGATTATACATGCTGGTTCTTTTGACATGGACAAGTTAAAAACTCACGAGTTAGGCCTCCTGCACACGACAGTATTTTTTAACGGGCCGCAAAAAGTGGTTCCGTTGTTCCGTGATCCGTGCCCGTTTTTTCTTCCGTTGTGCTTCCATGTGTCCGTGTTACCTTTTTTTTTTGCGGACCATCAGAAAACTTGGCCTGGTGAAAAAAATGTAATTTTAATAACTCCATCCAGGATACTGGTATAAATCAAGGGCACCTGAGTATGCATTTGTGGCCAATTTCTGTAGTCTTTCCAGAGTACAGAGGTTATTTTGGCTGCTTCTCTTTGCTGTTTCACCATGTCTGATTCAGAGGAAGAGGTCTTAGTGCATTGGCTCGTTTCTCAGCAATGGGGTCCGCGCCCTCCTTTGTTGACTGAGGAACCGAGTAGAAGGCGACGATTTTGGGTCTATCCGATAGTTTCCCAACGGTACCGGAAAGGACACTTCCATACCCTCTACGAAGATCTGCGCCTGCATCCTGCGAAGTTCTATTCCTTCTGTCGGATGTCAGTGCCTACATTTGATCGCTTGCTGTCATCTCTACGTACTGTCCTTACCTTTATGGACACCAATATGAGGCGCAGCATTACTCCTGAGGAAAGGCTCATCGTCACGTTGAGGTAAGCAGTATAGTACTTGTAAAGTTTCACCAGTAATGTGCACTGCTTGTGTCACGAGGAACATGTGCTAGAAAATGGCTGCTGTTAGACATGTGCTAATGTTTGCAGAACTTACGTGTCTTTCTCCTTCTCTTTTTTTATTTCATTTGTTTGTGGGTGTTTTGTTATCCCGTTAATCCTTGGCACAGAACATGCCTAAACTTTTTTTGGGGGCTTGCATTTGGGCAAGTTTCAAACTTGTGTTTAGCTATCGGCCTCCAGAGAATCCATGAAGACTCTGCACTCACCAGTAGTTTGTTTAAAATGTTGTTTGGTGCAGTCAGTCAGCCATGTTACAGCAAGCTGTGACCTGCCTGTCTGAGTGATTAATTTCCTATCTTTCTGGAATTACTGGCATTTTTTTTTTTAGTTTTTTTTTATCGTAAAGAATTTGGTCCCTCAGTCAGGATCTCTATCTGCGTGCCCCACCCTGAGCAAAGTCTATATACCGTTCTGTACCCTTTTTCGTAGGATTGTGCTGCTGCGAACCCCTGAGATGTCCAGCTAACCTTTTCATCATGCCTAATGTTCACAATATTTTGAACCGGCACAACACTCTCCGCATTTATAAAGGGGCTAAACACAGCTTATGTAACTTAGTTGTGGTAGTACTGGCCGCAGCCCAATAGCTGTTAGTGTTTAGCTCAGATACACCTTTTTATTTCGGGTTATTACTCAACCAAGGACATAGGGCAGTGATGGTGAGGCGTTATCAGACTGAGTTGGCAATGTTCGAGCCAGATCCGTAGTATTTTTTTCCAATTTTCTACTCAGCAAATTTGCATGAATACTGTACTACAATATAGTTTAACGTCATTGCAGTTTAGCATTTAACTTTATTTTCAGGCTTCCAATCAGTGCTGCCGGTAGTAAGCATAGTGTGCCCTGTTCTGATGAATGCTTTGTAAACTCAATGGTGTATAGTTGTAGACCAAAGTCTTTTCAATGGGTGTGGGTGCCCACACAGTGGGCCTTGAGTACTGCCTCTGGCAGCCGTCCCATAGGTTCACCACCACTAGACATAGGGTGTTTAAAATCATGGTGTGTATACAACATTATGCTTGAATCTTGTATCTGTTTTCCCTTATTTTCGCAGTTTAAAGATTTTTTTTTTTCTCAACAGATTCCTTGCAACTGGGAACTCATTTGCATCACTGCATTTTGAGTTTCTGTTAGGAACCTCGACGATCTCGAGTATTGTACGACACACTTGCCATGTCATGTGGCAGCAACTCAGAGAGACGGTGATGCCGCAGCCCAAGGTGGACGATTGGGTTCGGATCGCAGAGGGCTTCCAAAATTCGGCGCAGTTTCCAAACTGCATCGGGGCAATGGATGGCAAGCACATCCGTGTGAAGAAGCCGCCACACTCAGGGAGCCGTTTCTTCAATTATAAACAATTATAAACAATTATAAACAATATTTTTCGGTAGTGCGGATGGCTGTTGCTGACAGTAACTACTGGTTTATAATGGTTGATATCGGGGCCTATGGAAGCACTGCGGATGCTCGCATCTTTAGTGCTTCTAGAATGGGTGAGCGGCTTCGTGCCAACCAGCTTGCCCTGCCCGAGTCCAGAAGACTGCCCGGATATGCAGGTCCGCCGGCGCCATTTGTCATCGTGGCGGATGAAGGGTTTGCATTGACTCCACATGTTATGCGGCCCTTTCCAAAGTGTGGTTTGGATGTCAGGAGGCGTATATTCAACTACCGGTTGCCCGTCGGTATGTTGAGTGCGCTTTCGGAATACTCTCTAGCAAGTGGAGGGTGTTTTTGTCATCCATACAGATGGCTCCGGAGAATGCTACCCTGGTGATTCAAGCTTGTGTTGTTCTACACAACTTCACCAGGATTCACGAGGCTTCCTCTTCTGTTGACATGGAAGATCTTCCTACTAGAGTTGAGCGAACACCTGGATGTTCGGGTTCGAGAAGTTCGGCCGAACATCCCGGAAATGTTCGGGTTCGGGATCCGAACCCGATCCGAACTTCGTCCCGAACCCGAACCCCATTGAAGTCAATGGGGACCCGAACTTTTCGGCACTAAAAAGGCTGTAAAACAGCCCAGGAAAGAGCTAGAGGGCTGCAAAAGGCAGCAACATGTAGGTAAATCCCCTGCAAACAAATGTGGATAGGGAAATGAATTAAAATAAAAATTAAATAAATAAAAATTAACCAAAATCAATTGGAGAGAGGTTCCATAGCAGAGAATCTGGCTTCCCGTCACCCACCACTGGAACAGTCCATTCTCAGATATTTAGGCCCCGGCACCCAGGCAGAGGAGAGAGGTCCCGTAACAGAGAATCTGTCTTCATGTCAGCAGAGAATTAGTCTGCATGTCATAGCAGAGAATGAGGCTTCACGTCAGCCACCACTGCAACAGTCCATTGGCATATATTTAGGCCCAGCACACACACAGGCAGAGGAGAGAGGTCCCGTAACAGACAATCTGGCTTCATGTCAGCAGAGAATCAGTCTGCATGTCATAGCAGAGAATCAGGCTTCACGTCAGCCACCACTGCAACAGTCCATTGGCATATATTTAGGCCCAGCACACACACAGGCAGAGGAGAGAGGTCCCGTAACAGAGAATCTGGCTTCATGTCAGCAGAGAATCAGTCTGCATGTCATAGCAGAGAATGAGGCTTCACGTCACCCACCACTGCAACAGTCCATTGGCATATATTTAGGCCTAGCACACAGGCAGAGCAGAGAGGTCCCGTAACAGACAATCTGGCTTCATGTCAGCAGAGAATCAGTCTGCATGTCATAGCAGAGAATGAGGCTTCACGTCAGCCACCACTGCAACAGTCCATTGGCATATATTTAGGCCTAGCACACAGGCAGAGCAGAGAGGTCCCGTAACAGACAATCTGGCTTCATGTCAGCAGAGAATCAGTCTGCATGTCATAGCAGAGAATCAGGCTTCACGTCAGCCACCACTGCAACAGTCCATTGTCATAAATTTAGGCCCAGCACCCAGGCAGAGGAGAGAGGTCCCGTAACAGACAATCTGGCTTCATGTCAGCAGAGAATTAGTCTGCATGTCATAGCAGAGAATCAGGCTTCATGTCAGCCACCACTGCAACAGTCCATTGGCATATATTTAGGCCCAGCACCCAGGCAGAGGAGGGAGGTCCCGTAACAGAGAATCTGTCTTCATGTCAGCAGAGAATCAGTCTGCATGTCATAGCAGAGAATGAGGCTTCACGTCACCCACCACTGCAACAGTCCATTGGCATATATTTAGGCCTAGCACACAGGCAGAGCAGAGAGGTCCCGTAACAGACAATCTGGCTTCATGTCAGCAGAGAATCAGTCTGCATGTCATAGCAGAGAATCAGGCTTCACGTCAGCCACCACTGCAACAGTCCATTGGCATATATTTAGGCCTAGCACACAGGCAGAGCAGAGAGGTCCCGTAACAGACAATCTGGCTTCATGTCAGCAGAGAATCAGTCTGCATGTCATAGCAGAGAATGAGGCTTCACGTCAGCCACCACTGCAACAGTCCATTGGCATATATTTAGGCCTAGCACACAGGCAGAGCAGAGAGGTCCCGTAACAGAGAATCTGTCTTCATGTCAGCAGAGAATCAGTCTGCATGTCTTAGCAGAGAATGAGGCTTCACGTCAGCCACCACTGCAACAGTCCATTGGCATATATTTAGGCCTAGCACACAGGCAGAGGAGAGGTTCATTCAACTTTGGGTAGCCTCGCAATATAATGGTAAAATGAAAATAAAAATAGGATTGAATGAGGAAGTGCCCTGGAGTCCAATAATATATGGTTATGGGGAGGTAGTTAATGTCTAATCTGGACAAGGGACGGACAGGTCCTGTGGGATCCATGCCTGGTTCATTTTTATGAACGTCAGCTTGTCCACATTGGCTGTAGACAGGCGGCTGCGTTTGTCTGTAATGACGCCCCCTGCCGTGCTGAATACACGTTCAGACAAAACGCTGGCTGCCGGGCAGGCCAGCACCTCCAAGGCATAAAAGGCTAGCTCTGGCCACGTGGACAATTTAGAGACCCAGAAGTTGAATGGGGCCGAACCATCAGTCAGTACGTGGAGGGGTGTGCACACGTACTGTTCCACCATGTTAGTGAAATGTTGCCTCCTGCTAACACGTTGCGTATCAGGTGGTGGTGCAGTTAGCTGTGGCGTGTTGACAAAAGTTTTCCACATCTCTGCCATGCTAACCCTGCCCTCAGAGGAGCTGGCCGTGACACAGCTGCCTTGGCGACCTCTTGCTCCTCCTCTGCCTTGGCCTTGGGCTTCCACTTGTTCCCCTGTGACATTTGGGAATGCTCTCAGTAGCGCGTCTACCAACGTGCGCTTGTACTCGCGCATCTTCCTATCACGCTCCAGTGCAGGAAGTAAGGTGGGCACATTGTCTTTGTAGCGTGGATCCAGCAGGGTGGCAACCCAATAGTCCGCACAGGTTAAAATGTGGGCAACTCTGCTGTCGTTGCGCAGGCACTGCAGCATGTAGTCGCTCATGTGTGCCAGGCTGCCCAGGGGTAAGGACAAGCTGTCCTCTGTGGGAGGCGTATCGTCATCGTCCTGCCTTTCCCCCCAGCCACGCACCAGTGATGGACCCGAGCTGCGTTGGGTGCCACCCCGCTGTGACCATGCTTCATCCTCATCCTCCTCCACCTCCTCCTCATCCTCGTCCTCCTCGTCCTCCAGTAGTGGGCCCTGGCTGGCCACATTTGTACCTGGCCTCTGCTGTTGCCAAAAACCTCCCTCTGAGTCACTTCGAAGAGACTGGCCTGAAAGTGCTAAAAATGACCCCTCTTCCTCCTCCTCCTCCTCCTCCTCCTGGGCCACCTCCTCTTCCATCATCGCCCTAAGTGTTTTCTCAAGGAGACATAGAAGTGGTATTGTAACGCTGATAACGGTGTCATCGCCACTGGCCATGTTGGTGGAGTACTCGAAACAGCGCAACAGGGCACACAGGTCTTGCATGGAGGCCCAGTCATTGGTGGTGAAGTGGTGCTGTTCTGTAGTGCGACTGACCCGTGCGTGCTGCAGCTGAAACTCCACTATGGCCTGCTGCTGCTCGCACAGTCTGTCCAGCATGTGCAAGGTGGAGTTCCACCTGGTGGGCACGTCGCATATGAGGCGGTGAGCGGGAAGGCCGAAGTTACGCTGTAGCGCAGACAGGCGAGCAGCAGCAGGATGTGAACGCCGGAAGCGCGAACAGACGGCCCGCACTTTATGCAGCAGCTCTGACATGTCGGGGTAGTTGTGAATGAACTTCTGCACCACCAAATTCAGCACATGCGCCAAGCAAGGGATGTGCGTCAAATTGGCTAGTCCCAGAGCTGCAACGAGATTTCGCCCATTATCACACACCACCAGGCCGGGCTTGAGGCTCACCGGCAGCAACCACTCGTCGGTCTGTTGTTCTATACCCCGCCACAACTCCTGTGCGGTGTGGGGCCTGTCCCCCAAACATATGAGTTTCAGAATGGCCTGCTGACGTTTACCCCGGGCTGTGCTGAAGTTGGTGGTGAAGGTGTGTGGCTGACTGGATGAGCAGGTGGAAGAAGAGGAGGAGGAAGCCGAGAAGGAGGAGGTGGCAACAGGAGGCAAAGAATGTTGCCCTGCGATCCTTGGCGGCGGAAGGACGTGCGCCAAACAGCTCTCCGCCTGGGGCCCAGCTGCCACTACATTTACCCAGTGTGCAGTTAGGGAGATATAGCGTCCCTGGCCGTGCTTACTGGTCCACGTATCTGTGGTTAGGTGGACCTTGCCACAGATGGCGTTGCGCAGTGCACGCTTGATTTTATCGGATACTTGGTTGTGCAGGGAAGGCACGGCTCTCTTGGAGAAGTAGTGCCGGCTGGGAACAACATACTGTGGGACAGCAAGCGACATGAGCTGTTTGAAGCTGTCTGTGTCCACCAGCCTAAATGACAGCATTTCATAGGCCAGTAGTTTAGAAATGCTGGCATTCAGGGCCAGGGATCGAGGGTGGCTAGGTGGGAATTTACGCTTTCTATCAAATGTTTGTGAGATGGAGAGCTGAACGCTGGCGTGTGACATGGTTGAGACGCTTGGTGACGGAGGTGGTGGTGGTGGTGTTGGTGGTACATCCCCTGTTTGCTGGGCGGCAGGTGCCAACGTTCCTCCAGAGGCGGAGGAAGAGGCCGAGGCGGCAGCAGCAGAATAGGCCGAGGCGGCAGCAGCAGAAGAGGTAGCAGGGGGAGCCTGAGTGACTTCCTTGGTTTTAAGGTGTTTACTCCACTGCAGTTCATGCTTTGCATGCAGGTGCCTGGTCATGCAGGTTGTGCTCAGGTTCAGAACGTTAATGCCTCGCTTCAGGCTCTGATGGCACAGCGTGCAAACCACTCGGGTCTTGTCGTCAGCACATTGTTTGAAGAAGTGCCATGCCAGGGAACTCCTTGAAGCTGCCTTTGGGGTGCTCGGTCCCAGATGGCGGCGGTCAGTAGCAGGCGGAGTCTCTTGGCGGCGGGTGTTCTGCTTTTGCCCACTGCTCCCTCTTTTGCTACGCTGTTGGCTCGGTCTCACCACTGCCTCTTCCTCCGAACTGTGAAAGTCAGTGGCACGACCTTCATTCCATGTGGGGTCTAGGACCTCATCGTCCCCTGCATCGTCTTCCACCCAGTCTTGATCCCTGACCTCCTGTTCAGTCTGCACACTGCAGAAAGACGCAGCAGTTGGCACCTGTGTTTCGTCATCATCAGAGACATGCTGAGGTGGTATTCCCATGTCCTCATCATCAGGAAACATAAGTGGTTGTGCGTCAGTGCATTCTATGTCTTTCACCGCTGGGGAAGGGCTAGGTGGATGCCCTTGGGAAACCCTGCCAGCGGAGTCTTCAAACAGCATAAGAGACTGCTGCATAACTTGAGGCTGAGACAGTTTCCCTGGTATGCATGGGGGTGATGTGACAGACTGATGGGGTTGGTTTTCAGGCGCCATCTGTGCGCTTTCTGCAGAAGACTGGGTGGGAGATAATGTGAACGTGCTGGATCCACTGTCGGCCACCCAATTGACTAATGCCTGTACCTGCTCAGGCCTTACCATCCTTAGAACGGCATTGGGCCCCACCATATATCGCTGTAAATTCTGGCGGCTACTGGGACCTGAGGTAGTTGGTACACTAGGACGTGTGGATGTGGCAGAACGGCCACGTCCTCTCCCAGCACCAGAGGGTCCACTAACACCACCACGACCATGTCCACGTCCGCGTCCCTTACTAGATGTTTTTCTCATTGTTATGGTTCACCACAACAACAAATATATTATTTGGCCCAATGTATTGTATTCAAATTCAGCGGGATATAAATTTGAGGCCTAGTATTTAGGCGCTGGGTGACCGGTATGGATTTAGTGACAGAATTAGACTTGGAAATGCACAGAAGCGTGTGTGTGAAGTTATTCTGAATGACCCAATGTGCACCTTGAATATTATATACCCTTTTAGGGATAGATTTCAAATAGCTCTGATATAGCAGAAACCACTAAATTATGAAATTGCTAAATTGGGAATTGTATTTCAACCCAGAACAAGAAATGTGCTTGAACGGACACTAAATAACTCGCCCAGCTACAGCACTAAGGACAGATTTAGCGGGATATAAATTTGAGGCCTAGTATTTAGGCGCTGGGTGACAGGTATGGGTTTAGTGCCAGAATTAGACTTGGAAATACACAGTAGCGGGTGTGTGTGAAGTTATTCTGAATGACCCAATGTGCACCTTGAATATTATATACCCTTTTAGGGATAGATTTCAAATAGCTCTGATATAGCAGAAACCACTAAATTATGAAATTGCTAAATTGGGAATTGTATTTCAACCCAGAACAAGAAATGTGCTTGAACGGACACTAAATAACTCGCCCAGCTACAGCACTAAGGACAGATTTAGCGGGATATAAATTTGAGGCCTAGTATTTAGGCGCTGGGTGACAGGTATGGGTTTAGTGCCAGAATTAGACTTGGAAATACACAGTAGCGGGTGTGTGTGAAGTTATTCTGAATGACCCAATGTGCACCTTGAATATTATATACCCTTTTAGGGATAGATTTCAAATAGCTCTGATATAGCAGAAACCACTAAATTATGAAATTGCTAAATTGGGAATTGTATTTCAACCCAGAACAAGAAATGTGCTTGAACGGACACTAAATAACTCGCCCAGCTACAGCACTACAGCGGTGGGTAACGAGATTTAGCGGGATATAAATTTGAGGCCTAGTATTTAGGCGCTGGGTGACAGGTATGGGTTTAGTGCCAGAATTAGACTTGGAAATACACAGTAGCGGTGTGTGTGAAGTTATTCTGAATGACCCTATGTGCACCTTGAATATTATATACCCTTTTAGGGATAGATTTCAAATAGCTCTGATATAGCAGAAACCACTAAATTATGAAATTGCTAAATTGGGAATTGTATTTCAACCCAGAACAAGAAATGTGCTTGAACGGACACTAAATAACTCTGCCCAGCTAACAGACAGCGGTAGGACAGATTTAGCGGGATATAAATTTGAGGCCTAGTATTTAGGCGCTGGGTGACAGGTATGGGTTTAGTGCCAGAATTAGACTTGGAAATACACAGTAGCGGGTGTGTGTGAAGTTATTCTGAATGACCCAATGTGCACCTTGAATATTATATACCCTTTTAGGGATAGATTTCAAATAGCTCTGATATAGCAGAAACCACTAAATTATGAAATTGCTAAATTGGGAATTGTATTTCAACCCAGAACAAGAAATGTGCTTGAACGCACACTAAATAACTCGCCCAGCTACAGCACTAAGGACAGATTTAGCGGGATATAAATTTGAGGCCTAGTATTTAGGCGCTGGGTGACAGGTATGGGTTTAGTGCCAGAATTAGACTTGGAAATACACAGTAGCGGGTGTGTGTGAAGTTATTCTGAATGACCCAATGTGCACCTTGAATATTATATACCCTTTTAGGGATAGATTTCAAATAGCTCTGATATAGCAGAAACCACTAAATTATGAAATTGCTAAATTGGGAATTGTATTTCAACCCAGAACAAGAAATGTGCTTGAACGGACACTAAATAACTCGCCCAGCTACAGCACTAGGGACAGATTTAGCTGGATATAAATTTGAGGCCTAGTATTTAGGCGCTGGGTGACAGGTATGGGTTTAGTGCCAGAATTAGACTTGGAAATACACAGTAGCGGGTGTGTGTGAAGTTATTCTGAATGACCCAATGTGCACCTTGAATATTATATACCCTTTTAGGGATAGATTTCAAATAGCTCTGATATAGCAGAAACCACTAAATTATGAAATTGCTAAATTGGGAATTGTATTTCAACCCAGAACAAGAAATGTGCTTGAACGGACACTAAATAACTCGCCCAGCTACAGCACTAAGGACAGATTTAGCGGGATATAAATTTGAGGCCTAGTATTTAGGCGCTGGGTGACCGGTATGGATTTAGTGACAGAATTAGACTGGGATATGGCCAAAAAATAAACAGACTATTGCTGGTTAAATGCACTTGGTGTGACAGCTTCACCCTGATGTAGGCTTTAGCCAAAAAACAACCACACCATTGAGGGTTAAATGCACTTGGTGACAGGCGCAGCTTGCCCCTGATTTAGTATATGGCCAAAAAATGAACAGACTATTGCTGGTTAAATGCACTTGGTGTGACAGCTTCACCCTGATGTAGGCTTTAGCCAAAAAACAACCACACCATTGAGGGTTAAATGCACTTGGTGACAGGCGCAGCTTGCCCCTGATTTTGTATATGGCCAAAAAATGAACAGACTATTGCTGGTTAAATGCACTTGGTGTGACAGCTTCACCCTGATGTAGGCTTTAGCCAAAAAACAACCACACCATTGAGGGTTAAATGCACTTGGTCGCAGCTTGTGCTGGCGCACCACAAGACACAAAATGGCCGCCGATCACCCCAGAAAAATGTGACTGACAAACGGTCTGGGCAGCCTAAAAACAGTGAGCAATTGAGGATCAGCAGCTCAATGATCCACAGCTGCAGATCGATCAGTTAATCAAGTCCTTTGGAGGAGTTAATCTGCCTAATCTCGCCCTACTGTCGCAGCCGCAACCTCTCCCTACGCTAATCAGAGCAGAGTGACGGGCGGCGCTATGTGACTCCAGCTTAAATAGAGGCTGGGTCACATGGTGCTCTGGCCAATCACAGCCATGCCAATAGTAGGCATGGCTGTGATGGCCTCTTGGGGCAAGTAGTATGACGCTTGTTGATTGGCTGCTTTGCAGCCTTTCAAAAAGCGCCAAGAAAGCGTCACAAAAGCGCGAAGAAAGCGACGAACACCGAACCCGAACCCGGACTTTTACGAAAATGTCCGGGTTCGGGTCCGTGTCACGGACACCCCAAAATTCGGTACGAACCCGAACTATACAGTTCGAGTTCGCTCATCCCTACTTCCTACATCCTCAGATTTGGGTTTGGAAAGGACCCTGCATAGACGACCTGGGACTGCAGGGAATGCAGTTCGGGAACTCTATGCAGACTACTTTTCAAGTCTAGAGGGGTCCGTGCCGTGGCAGAGGGACGCTATTCGTGGCAGTTTTTGAAATCTTCTGGGCTCTTTAGTTTATTTTTATTTTCTAGATAGATTCCTGAAATTTAGTGTTGTAGTTGAGTGCAGGGACTCGCAAGATTATGAGGACCCTTGACCTGGGCTTGCGGGCTGAGATTTTTTGGACATGCCATAATTTAATCTGCATATCAAGAAATATAAATGATGAGTTTGTCTAAATTTGAATTGACTTTTTCATCATTATATTACTATTATATAGTCCAATTTTTTTTCTAATACCTCTAATTGAAAAGATCCTATAATAAAGATGTTGTTTTTCAAAATAAAGTGTTGCTTTTGGCGTTATAGTGAGTTTTGGTGGTTTCTTACATTTCATTAAATTTTCACTTATAATGTTTAGTGGAGTGTGCTTTAAAAACAACAGACGACTGGTTTTCTCCCAAATCAGATTTATGAAAAAAAATGGGAGCAACATTGTAATCATGAAGAGAAAAAATTCAACAATTTTGAAGCAACATATAACGTGCACAATACATAAACAGAATACAAAATTATAAATTAAGTAGGTCCTGGGTGAAAGAACTCGGGCCAAACGAGGACTGTGGCCTTATATGTGCCTGTTGTTGGGGCACAGTTGGCAACCTGGGCGGGTATAGGGGCTGTCCCGCCTGCTGCATTGGGCCCTGGGGTAGGCCGTACAGGGGTTGAGTTGGGTATGAAGGCCCTTGTGTGGTTTGGGGTGGAAACTGAAAGGAGCCAGGCCTTGGCTGCTGCGCGGAATTCTCCAAGTCCAGCTTCATGGTATTCAGACGCCCCAGAGTGTCACCGTGATTGGGGATGGCGAACATTTTAATCACGACCGCTACTGAAGCAATGCACTCATGATTCTCCAAAGGAGCCACATGCTTCAGTAGCGGTCCCAATCCACGGAGCAGCTTCTCCTCCACGCCATCACTCCTCCTCTGGGCCAGAAAATCGATGACTCGGGCATCAATTACTTCCCGACTCTCTGGCACAGAGGTAGAAGGAGGGACGTGGCGGCGATGTCTGGGCTGGGGTTGGACAATCCGCGGTGGACTGGCTAGTTGTTGGGGGGCCTGGCTCAGGGTGGAGTCCTCTGGGTCCTCAGCCGGCGTGGGAGCAGGACTTGTGGCGGGGGAGAAAACCGCAGGGGTCTCACTCCCAGACGTCTCCGAATCTGCCGAGGGATCCAGACTGTCCACAGTACTGAAATGGATTTCCAAAAAAAAAGTACATTAGATTTCTGGCTTTATTAAATTTAAAAGTACACAGACTATATTAGTTAGAAACTGGCGTGTGTCTCCAAATTAGATACAGAGTGGTAGCATAGATCAGGCATTTGATTTTAATTACTCACTACTAGCTTAGAGGTGAACAGGGCAAAATCAAATTTAATAGCATTTTACATCTAACGGTAGCAGAAGTCTTGTAAAGGCATAATGTTACTGAAAATGGAAAACATTGCTTGCCGTTTGGAGCTGTCCAACAACAGAAGAGGATTCAACATTCAAGGGCCAAAACCAGTGCCAACGGCATCTCGTCTGTATGTGACCCGCTACCACCATCCAAAGTATCAAGCGGAAAATAGATCCTAGTATACGATCATTTACTAAGAATGAACATATACCAGCCCTCAATTGACCATGGTGAGAGTAGTACTTTTAATCCTGCTGGTCAACCGTAGTTGGAACATCATTATAATCCATTTTCTTTGGATCCCGTTTTTTGACATTTTCTATGTGTAAGGAAAGGAATCAATGTTGTCTTTGGTTCAGTACCATTTAAGCTATATAAATGACCATACCAATACCTAAGGGGTTCCAATTTCAAATACATACCAAAGTAAGGGAATCGGTCTGTATTGAACCAAAGTCGCATTGTCCCAAATCCAAAATATGAAATAAATATTCTGCCCTCCTTATCCAACAGGAGGCTTTCAGCAAGCTATGGTAAATAGTAAACCAATCCTTGGAATAGGTTCAAACAAATCGATTGGTGTGTGACTTATAGCCGGCAAACTTGATGATCTACTGTATGAGGAAATAATGCGTGCAGTGTGCACGTGTCATCTCCCTTCTCCTATATCTTGTTCAGATTGCAAACATCTACGTTCCTAGACGGACAATAAATTGATTGTAGACGAACAAAACAGAGAGGGGAGGCGCAATCTGCACACTACACGTGTCGTTTCATCATACAGATCATAAGCGGTGGGCCCTGGTTTAACCACACCCCAGAAATAATGTAGACAAACAACACCAGGCATGTACAAACTGTTGCACACCAGCAGATGCACAACTACAACTCCAAACAGGACTGGTTAGTTTACAGCTATTCTGCCATGCTGCGAGTTTCCGTTGTTATAGAGCTGGATGTAGTCAGTTATGACATGGCTGCACTACAGAAAGTATATATCTACAATACAAGAACACAACTGGATCCTTTAGTTTCTTGTTCAGTTTTACTCGTCTACATACTACCGAAAGTGTGCCCTAAAAAAAACATTCATAGTAAAACAAGAAAACTACTTACGGCCTCAAATCCATTACTGGCCTTAAGAACTGCAGCTGGGCAGTGTAAATATAGGCCCGTTTCTTGGAGGTTCCCTCCCCACTCCGGCCTTTGCTGGAAACCTCCCGCCGGAATTGGTCCCGGCAACTCGCCCATCGGGTTTTTGTTTGCTTGACTGTTTAAAAATGAAATTAAAGACAATTGTGAGGTTCTACATTTTTATCGGGTAAAGAAAATTTGAAGAAAAAAAAAGGGAAAAGGAAAATGTGCAAAATAAGCAAAAATGGAAACAGCACATGATACAGTCCAGCAGGTGTGCGGATGCAAGCCATTAGGACTAATAAATATGTGAAGGTGACAACTGTAAGATGCGCAATTACAAGGAAAAAAGTACCCAGACGTGATTATACATGAGTACTGTATGCTGTCGCAAAGGGAAGGACAGCCATTTTAAGTTGGAAATGGAATTTAATACACGTCTCTTTAATAAACCAGGTACAGGGCTTTAGGATAAATGAGGCTGTACCACAAAGAAAACATTATTGTGCCCTCTGGAAATTACAAACTACATATTTGGGCCACACAGAGGGAAATGACAGCACAAACTACATTGCTATCACTTACCTAATTCAGCACGACCTCGGCTATCTGCTTTGGCCCATTCATGCTTTCGCAGGCTCCAGGCCACTTGCTCCCACGAGGCATTCTTTTTTACACGGTCGCAATAGGAGTTGGCACGGATGTCCCAAAGTTCTGGCCTCTCCTGGACCAGGGTAATTAGTTTTTCGACGTTCCACCTTGGCATGGTTGCTGGCAAAATATGGTAAAATGGCTGCCTCACCACACACCAGCTTGTCAGCACAGGAGGCTAGAAATTAGCATATCCTGTGACCATATACTTCCTGTATCTATTTTTTATTTTTATTTATTGGCACAAATTTTGGCAGACAATTTGCCCATGTCTGAAGTATGAAATAAAACGGGCGCGGACACGGGCGCGGCCGCGGATGACAAACGGGTGTGCAACCACGTTTTTCACGGCCCCATTGACTTGACTTCACGGACCCATTGAAAGTCAGTGCTCGGTACTGGAGACCATATCTCCAGAAGGATATTGATACTTTGGAGAGAGTTCAGAGAAGAGCTACTAAACTGGTACATGGATTGCAGGATAAAACTTACCAGGAAAGATTAAAGGACCTTAACATGTATAGCTTGGAAGAAAGACGAGACAGAGGGGATATGATAGAAACTTTTAAATACATAAAGGGAATCAACAAGGTAAAAGAGGAGAGAATATTTAAAAGAAGAAAAACTGCTACAAGAGGACTTAGTTTTAAATTAGAGGGGCAAAGGTTTAAAAATAATATCAGGAAGTATTACTTTACTGAGAGAGTAGTGGATGCATGGAATAGCCTTCCTGCAGAAGTGGTAGCTGCAAATACAGTGGAGGAGTTTAAGCATGCATGGGCTATCCTTCATATAAGATATGGCCAGGGGCTATCCATAGTATTCAGTATATTGGGCAGACTAGATGGGCCAAATGGTTCTTATCTGCCGACACATTCTGTTTCTATGTTTCTAAATTGGTTTAGATATACTTAATGTTGGATTCCAAAATGTGATTGAAAGTGGTTGAGGTGCCTGTTAGCCATTTAGCTTTGCTGTATGGCGGTATGGGGTGAAGTCGCCCTCGGGGGCGGACTAACTGTGGCTGGTTATTCATATATATTAATTGGTTGGTTTTAACAATGGAGTTTTATGTAATTAATGCAGGTATTACAATAACACCATTGCCAATTATATTCCACTAATAAATAAACTTTAATATTTTTTCAAGATGTGTCTACTTTATTATTTACTGACAAACATGTATAGGTCATATTTGGGTTATATGACACCATGCACATAGCTATATATATATCAGTGTCACTTTTTTTTTTTTGGCTATTGCTGCCATTGCTTCCACAAGCTTAAAAGGAAGGGGGGGGGGGGGGGTAAGATCAGATAGCAAATCATAAAAATAAATAAAATGGGAGGCAAACGTTCCTTCCTGGCAAAAGCCCCCATAGCGAAGGACACTGCTGCTATTGCATGGGTGAGAATCTAGTTGATATATATATATATATATATATATATATATATATATATATAGAGTCAGAAAAATAGGACTGCACTCCTGGATTGTAGTGAAATAAGAAAAACTTTTTATTTTTTCCGACTTTATATTATTTGGGTATTGCCGTTACCCTTTGTTGAACATTGCACCCGTCTCTAGGATGGTGCTCCCGCTGGACTTTTTCTTCAATATATATCTACGTAAACAAGATAAAGCATAAATAAAGAAAAAAGACCACAGTCTATTATATATATATATATATATATATATATATATATACACACACTGTCTTTTTTATTTATGCTTTGACGGTTGGTTACATCTAAACTGCTGGCACTTCTTTCTTTGGTTACTGATAGTGCTGCCCTCGATTTTTTTTCCCATGAAAATCTGTGTATTAATCTGCCCAATGAGCTATATCTGCGCTTTGTATGTGAATTCTGACAAAGGAGTAATCAGATAAGTAATCACTGAGCGATTAATAAGTATAAGCATGCTAATTGTGCTGAATGAAGTGCTAATTCTTAATAATTATGTGAACTTGCAGTATAGTGATACAGATGTAGAAACTATTCAACATACTGTAAGAATGCTAACGTGCTGGCAGAATTGTGTGAAGGGAAAACAGCTGTATATAATCAAGAAATGTTCTGGCATAGTCTCGTATTTTAGGAGATATTTTTGCCAACCATTGTGTCAGCATAGACACTGTTATTGCTATAGCAACCAAATTCCAGCTGTCATTTTTATAGTAGAGGAAATTGAAGCAATCCGCTAACTGGTTACAGTAACAAACACCAAATGTCATAACATAACACAAGATGAAACAGGAGAGAGCTCTGTGCATATGTTTATCATGGAAAGGGATTGTCCAGAATTAATGGAGTTGTCTCACCTCAACAAATGGCATTTATGGTGTAGACAAAGTTAATACAAGGCATTGTGCATTGTCAATGTTGCCTGCTTTGCTGGCTTGATTTATTACACACTGCTCGTATCCAGGGGTTGTGAACACTCTGGCCGTGCTTGTACACTAAAAGAAAAAGTGCAGGCTTCTCTGGTGGCTGGGACCACATGATTAAACAAAGGCCGGTGCTTGTTTCTAGAGTGTGCAACCACAGATAGATTTCAGTGTGTTCGTAACCCTGGATATAAGGAGTGTATAATGTTATGAAAAATGAATGAAGCCAGCAAAGCAGGCAATATGGATAATAACAATACACTTGTAAGTGCCTTGTATTACCTTTATTTACATGATAAATGGAATTTGCTGATGTGAGATTTTGTGCTATGAGACTGCCTGGCCAGGGGGCCTCACATAGTGTTCTAAGCTTGCAGATCTTTCATTACTTTCTACTGAAGATGTATGTGTAGAGATTAGTGTTGATTGAGCATGCTCAGCTGAACACCAGTTCTGCTCGAGCATCGCGATGCTCGGCACATCGTGGTGTTCGGCCGAATACTGCATGTGCACGAGTCTCCTCCACTACGCGATGCTCGAGTCTCCTCCACGCACGTTTGTTGGCTGCTATGCAGCCAATAAACGTGCAGGTGAGTACTTCCACTCATTGTAATGCAGTAGCCATGTTGGTTACTGGCATTACAGTGATTGGCTGGTCGGAACGCATCATCGGGTGCTATAAAGCACCCAATGACATGTGGTTCGGACAGTCTTAGTCAGAGAGAGCTGTGCTGTAGAAGGAACAGACAGTGTAGGGAATTGAATTACATTTTTTTGTTAGGCAGGGTTGGTGTTAGAGACCCAAAAGTCCTTTTAAGGACTATTGTTGTGTCTGGCAGCAATATATATTTTTAGCGCAACCTGCACTAAATTGCGTGCAATTAGATACCTAAAAGTCCTTTTAATGACTATTTGTTGTACTGTGTCTGGCAGCAATATATATTTTTTAGCGCAACCTGCGCTAAATTGCATGCAATTGTTAGAGACCCAAAAGTCCTTTTAAGGACTATTTGTTGTATCTGGCAGCAATATATATTTTTAGCTCAACCTGCACTAAATAGCTTGCATTTGTTTGGCCGCTGCAGACAGCAATATCATCTGCGCTACATCTCCTGTCTATCGTGTGCGCAGCCTAAAAATATCTGTGTCATACAGTGTACTTTTTCCGTAGACGGTGTCCGCTGTGGACAGTGACATTACATGCACTACATCGCCTGTATAATGTTTGCTCATCCTTAAAATATCTGTGACATCCAGTGTACTTTTTCCGTAGACGCTGCGGACAGTGACATTACCTGTGCTTCATCTCCTGTATAACATTTGCGCATCCTAAAAATATCTGTGACATCCAGTGTATTTTTTCTGTAGACGCTGTGGACAGTGAAATTGCATGTGCTACATCTCCTGTATAATGTTCGAGCATACTAAAAATATCTGTGACATCCAGTGTACTTTTTGCGTAGACGGTGTCCGCTGCGGACAGTTATGTTACCTGTGCAAAATTTCCTGTATATCGTTTGCACATCCAAAATAGCTGTGACATTCCCTGTAATTATTTATTAGCCGCTGGTGACAGCAGTGACATTAACTGCGCTACAGTACATCTCCACTGGTGACATTGCCTGCGCTACATCTCCTACATAACGTTTGCGCATCCCAAATAGCTGTGACATTCCCTGTAAATTTGTATTAACCGCTGGTGACAGCAGCAACATTTCCTGTGCTACATCTCCTGTATAATGTTTGCGCATCCTAAATATCAGTGACATTCAGTTTAATTTATTTGGGCATACACTTACCGTACAAAACTTGCACTAGTGTAAGTGTGACATACTTGCAAGCATATATACCATTTAATATGCATAAAGCGAGCAATAAGGGAAGGGAAAGTGGCTGTGCTGCTGATGGTGCACACAGAGACTGTGGCCCTGGGCCCGGTGAAACTGTGCCTGCTGCCAGAACACAAGAAACACACTCATCCACGATACCAAACTTCATGTCCCAGTTTGTAGGGCGGTGCAGGACACCACTCTCGAAGTCCGACCAGTGTGACCAGGTGGTCGGTTGGATTGCATCAGATAATGCTTCCAGTCGGTTAAGCACCATTATATCTTCCACAAAGTCCAGTCTCAGTAGCCAAGGGTCTGGTCAACAGAATCCTCATCCTGATCCTCCTTCCTCCCACCATGGAGTGATCCCACACTTGGATATTCCAGGGAGCTTTTTTTCATCACCATTCCTTGATTTGGGCCTCTTGCCAAGCCCACTTGAAGAGAGACATGAGGAGATTGTGTGCACCGATGCCCAAACTCTTGAGCATCCACAGTCACAAGAAGATGACGGTGGAGAACGGCAATTAGTGTTTCATGAGGTGGATGATGATGATAAGACACAGTTGCCAATAAGTCAACGGCAATTAGTGTCTCAAGAGGTTGATGATAAGGATAAGACACAGTTGTCAATAAGTGAGGTTGTTGTTAGGTCAACAAGACAGGAGGATGACCAGAGTGAGGAAGTAGAAGAAGAGGTGGTGGACGATGAAATCACTGACCCAACCCGGGAAGGTGGAAAGCTGAGAGAGGACAGCAGTACAGAGGGGGAAGGATCAGCAGCACCGTAACAGGCTGGAAGAGGCAAAAGGGAGGAGGCAGGCCACACTAAACAGGCCCGCAACTGGTCCCCGGAGCACCCCCTTGTGGCAATTTCCCTTGCCAAGGGATAGGTATTCCACAGTCTGGGGCTTTTTTTAATAAAAGTGCGGATGATATACGAATTGTCATTTGCAACCTGTGCCGTACCAAAAATGAGCAGGGGCGTGAACACTAGCAACCTCACCACCACCAACATGATCCACCACATGGCATCAAAGCACCCTAATAGGTGGTCCGAACGCCTGGGTCCACAATCAGTGCCTGCGGGTCACACCACTGCCTCCTCTTCCCCTGTGTTACATGCTGGACAATCCCCTTTTCAAGACGCAGGCCTGGATGCCTCCCGCCCTGCACCTGGACCTTCACAAGCACCATCAACTAGCACATCCACTGTCCCAGCACAGCGTACAGATGTCCATATACCAGGCCTTAGAACGACAGTGCAAATACCCAGCCACCCACCGACAGGCCATATCACTAAATGCACACTTTCCAAATTGCTGTCCCTAGAAACGTTGCTATTTAGGCTTGTGGACACTGAGGCTTTCTGCAGCCTGATGGTGGCAGCGGTCCCTCGTTACTCAGTCCCCAGCCACCACTATTTTTTCCCGGTATGCCGTCCCTGCCATACACCAGCATGTGTCCAGTAACATCACCCGTGTCCTAACCAACATAGTTATTAGGAACGTCCACTTAACGACTGACACATGGAAAAGTGAATTTGGCCAGGGGTGCTTCATTTCCCTGACGGCACACTGGGTGAACTTTGTGGAGGCCAGGAGCGAGTTGTACTCTGGTATGGCCCAGGTGCTACCAACGCCAAGGATTGCGGGCCGTACTTCCATCAGGATTTCCGCCACCACCTAAATTAGTGGCTGCAACCCCACCTAGTCCTCCTCCACCTGCTCCTCCACTTCCACCTCTGAATTATCATCTTGCAGCACCAGTCAGCCATTAGTCAGAAGCTGGAAGCAGTGTAGCACTGCAGGGGGAAACGGCAACAGCCCGTTCTGAAATTAATATGTTTAAGTGACAAACAGCACACCACCGCAGAGCTGTGGCAGGGTATAAGGGACCAGACTGAGCTATGGCTCTCAAAACTCAACCTAGAACCAGGTATGGTTGTGTCTGATAATAGGCGTAACTTGGTGGCAGGCTTTGGAGCTCGGCAAGCTTACTTACATATCATGCCTAGCCCACGTATTCAACTTAGTGGTTCAGCGATTTCTCGAAACCTACCCAAATTTTCCTAAGCTACTGGTGAAGGTGTGCCGTGTCGCACAGCAGTCGGTGAGCTGGCAATTGCAAGCGCTGCCGCAGTGTTGCCAGACTGGCAGCAGCTGTAGATGACTTTTTTGGGGTGTTTTAATTTCCTTTTTATTTATTTATTTGAATTAACAGTATGTCAGGCAGAGAAGTGCCAGGCCCTGCACAGGGGAGTGGCAAAGGCCTAAATGTTTCTGGCACAGGCAGATGTTGCTGCACAGTAAGGGGCTGTGGCAGCAGGGGTCACTTCGAGAGGCCTGATATCACAGTGGGGGTGGGGGAAACTCCCCACCGTACAATGTAGAGAATTTGGGAGAACGACGAGGCCTGGATTCTGGGATCAGGGCGCAGGTCACCTCCTATAGTATCCCTAATCCTCTCCCTGACCTCCTAACCGCATGAGAAAACCCAGATGGTAGGAGGGCTCATGCACCGGAACTTCGGACCCTAACTGTTCCTGATGATCCCTGGAATAAAAGTCAGGAAAAGAAGATGACCAGTTCATCCACAACATGGATAAACCGGAGTCTCCAGCAGGCCTAGCTGCAAGGAGAGGAAAAGACAGTAAGCAGAGGACAAACATGACAGGTAAGTGTCCTATGGCAGAAAGACAACAGACCACAGGACCACAATGTCAATTACCTGCCCACAACAACTAAAAGGAACAAGTCGTTTGCAGCACAACCACTGGATCCTGTGAAAAGCACTGAAGTCCAAACACACTAATCTGGACTCATCAACAATACCAAACACAGGGGCAGTAGTAACTGCCTGGACCACCATGTGGCAAGATGCATGGCAGACCCAGACAGCGCTGCTTAACAGAGTTGTAGTTCCCCCTCCGGGCAACCCCAGGGACCTCCTTCCGGAGGTACACAACACAGGAACATGTCTAGCAAACATGCTGGACTAGAGACACCAACAGACCAGACAAGTATCAAACACTAGACAAGACAACAACCACCCATGCATAAGCATCACCAAACATATGCAAGGGTAGTGAAGGGAAGGTAGACAATGGTATGACGTAGAAGACATCGGGGAGACATTGATGTCCCACTAGGTGGCCCTCAAGGACAGGACAGATAGAACACCCAGGATAGGAGCATAGCTCCAGCACAAACAAAGGCTGGAGTACAACTGACTCCAGCCTAGAAGCCACAGGTGATAAAAACCAAGTGGCCACACCCAGCCAGGAAGTTAACCCCTCCAGCACCAGACAGGGGAGGAACCAGTAGAAGGGGAGCGAAGCACATACATGCTGTGACAACAAGGCGTTTCCCCTGGCTACCAGCATGCATGGCAATGTGTCACGGCGCACAACTCCAAGGCCGTGACACCTGAGCTCCCAGTGTCAGCTAGCATTCGTGTCTTGACCAGCAACCCAGCAGTTCTTGAATGGTTGACTCAATCTTTGACTTTGTCGCAAGCCACATCAGACACCCTCGGCCAAGAGTCAATGGGTTCGTCAGACACAACCCTTAGTTGGCATGGCCTGGGAGCAGGACCCTTTGCCCTCACCTGTTTCTCAACCTGCCTCTGTCCTTTTCTGTTTCCTCAGCCAGAGAAGTACTGTATGCTGTGGGCTCAGCTCCACTATACAGTGAGGATGATCTACTAGAGGACAGTCAGCAGCTACTGGCAAGCCAAGATGTGAAGGAGACATCCGCCCCTTCTTCACTAGGTGGGCAAGTAGTGATGAGGAGAGTGGCATCGGAGCTGGTGTTGCGAGCAGTCAGGCTCCTGAGCCATAGACGGTTGAGGAGGATATCAGTGACGTGCAGACAGTACTCAATGATTAAGATGTAGCTGATCGCACTTGGGAGCCGGGTGACAAATGGGGCTTTATCATCATCCAGGGAAAAGGGTGGCAGCTTGCCCATGAGGCAGCAGCTGAGCCAGCAATTCGCTAGTGTGGCTGGGACACTGCAGGGTGACAGCAGTGGGAGGTCAGTGAGCCAAACGTGCACAGGGTAGAGCCTTTGCAGGAGACTACCTGCCCGTGAAGTAGCGGTGCACAGACTCATGGAGGCAGCGGCGGTAGCAGGCAGTCAGTGCACAGTGTTGGGGGTAAAATCACCTGCTCGGCGGTGTGGAAGTTTTTTCGTTTAGCCACCGGAGGAGGTGAACATGCCCATATGTAGAAGTTGAAGCATGGCCAGGGTGTTGGCACCATAACCCTGCATCAACATATGCAGCATCACCATAAAGTTGCCTAGGAGAACCATGGCTCCGATGTGGTGGTCTAGCCTGCCGTAGCAACCACTGCATCACCCAGTGGCACACACCCGATTTCAGGCAGTCAAGGCCCCACCACCTCAGCCGAAGGTTGCATCTGTGCTTTCCATCATTTGCTGGTCTTACTGCTCCTGCTCTTCGCCCTCCTACTCGTCATCAGTCATTCCATCAGCAATTGATCATCGAAGCGATTGCCAAAAGACAACAGTATGCATGCACTCATCTAACGTCGCAGAAGCTGAACGTGCTCCTGTCTAAGTTGCTGGTGCTGCAGTCCCTCCCTTTCGAAGTGGAGGACTTTGCACCTTTCAGAGAACTGATGGCTTTTGCCGAGCCTAGGTGGAGTCTCCCAAGCTATCATTTATTTGCCAAAAAGGCAGTACCAGCCCTGCACACACATGTATAACAGAAGGTGGGCCAGTCATTGAGCCAGTCGGTGTCTGCCAAAGTGCACGGCAGCACCGACGTGTGGAGGTGTAAGTACGGTCAGGGACAATATATGTCCTTTACGGCCTGTTGGGTGAATCTGGTTCTTGCACAGCCACACCAGCAACTTGGCCAAGAAACACAGCTTTCACCTCCACATTCTCATGCAGGGGTCCTGTGACAATGTCCACCTCTGCATCCTCATCCTCACTGCAGGGACAAATCACAGTGCCTCTCAAGCATACCACATGTGTAGGGCACGGCAGTGTCACGCTGTTCGGCACCTCATATGCCTGGGCAAACAGAGTCACACAGGGGAGGAACTGCTCCTTGTCCTAAATCAAGAAATCCTGGCTTTCTCTGCGACAAATCAAAATCGGAACCACGGTGACCGACAACATGGTGTCAGCACTGCATCAAGGAAGGCTGAGCCATGCGCCCTGCATGGCACAAGTGTTCAATCTGGTTGTCAAGTGGTTCTTGAAGTCTTCTACCCATCTGCAAGACATTCTAAAAATGGCCAGGAAACTTTGCATGCACTTCAGCCACTCGTGCACAGCAAAGCATACCCTCCTTGAGCTACAGCAGCAGAACGTGGTCCCCCAAAATAGGCTGATATGCGACGTTTCCACCCGTTGGAACTCCACCCGTTGGACCGTTGGACTGACTATACGAACAGAGAAAGGCCATAAACGATTTCTTGATGATCCAAGTGGACATGAGTACTCCCCTATGTAACTTTGATGTCAGCCAGTGGCAGCTCATGCGTGACACCTGCTGTTTTCTCCGGCCCTTTGAAGAGGGCACGTTATTTGTCAGTCGCCAGGAGTATGGGATGAACAATGTCATTCCACTGCTTCATAGCCTGGAACAGATGGTGGTAAATATGTCTGGTCAGGGGACTGGAGATGTGGCGCCTAGATCTCCCGGCCACATGAGCCCTGTGGGGGCTGAACTGGAGGAGGAGGACATTGGAGCACAAGCAATGTGTAGCGAAATGGGAGTTTTTTTTATACACAGGTGACAGGAGAGGAGGAGCAGGAGCAGCCAGAGGAGAAACAGGGTGATGAGGAAGAGGAAGCAGAGGACCCAGACACACCGTGGCGGTATGCAGTGGAGATGGAGGCAGGGAGTCCCTCCGAGTCACTTGCCCAAATGGCCTGATGCATGCTCACTTGCTTGTGTAGTGACAGACGAATTGTCATCATGAGGCAGAGGGATGACTTCTGGCTCTCCACCCTGTAGGACCTTCGCTACCGTTCCAAAATTGTGGCCTTTTTTACACCAGCTGAGAGGGAGGACACACTGAACTACTATAGAGACACCCAATGTAGTCAGTTGGGCGCTGCCTATCTGCACCATCGTCTATCCTCTCGCAGTTCTGACCGGGGGGGCCCTCTGTGCTCACGTTCCACTGCCATGGCTGTGGGGAAGGGTGGGGTGGCATGAGCAGTACCAGATCCATCTAGAGTCGCTGATGAGCAGCTTTCTTCACCCACATGTTGAAGAAAGTACTCACCAGCAGTGATAGCCAGTTCGCATTGTTCACCCTCGAACACATGCAGGCTGCCATCTTTTCTCACAAGTCCGGCGAGGCACAGGTAAGCCCTTACCTGTGACTGTGCGCAAGCCGGTCTGAAATCAAATGTGGTCACAGGAAGCAGGCAGTTCTGAGAACAGCCGCCGGGGGCCATCATCAGGCTGTTCTCGGAACTGCCTGCTCCCGCTGACCGCATTTGTTTCAGACCGGCTCGCGGCAGAGGTAAGGACTTACCTGTGCCTCCCCGGACTTGTGAGAAAAAATGGCAGCCCGCATGTGTTCGCGGGCGAACAATGCAAACTGGCCATCACTGCTCACCAGCAGCAGCTAGACCTGGAGCAGGACCTGAACCAGCAGGTGGTGGCATACCATACTTGGAAAGCACCCTGCCACCCCACATTGAAGATCCGCTGAATCAAGATAAAAAACTACTCTGTAACTTGGCTTCTTTTTCACACTTACTGTGATGTGGGAAAAAATGACAAATTGAACCAAAGTACTTATGGAAGGACTGCTCTGCTGTTCATTGGTAACCGAGCCTCTTTGGCTCCAGCACAGAACCATTCCTACCTCCGGACATGGAAAAAGGACCATCAAGCTACACGAGTTGGCGTCTCTCCTGCACAATAGTTTCCTGTTGGATATCAAGGGATCACAACCATAGTGAAGCTCCGACTTTCCCCGTATATTAAAATAAGTTATTATACTTACAGACGAACACTTTTTTCAAAGCATATAAAATCACAAACTGCATGCATAGTAGCGCCCGACCCGCTCTTCAGAAGCAAATATCTTCACTATTCAGTCAAGACCTTTAAAACACTCCCCTAAACCCACCTATTCCCTCGTTATCCAATTACATACAACCCACCACTAAAAATCTCACATATATAAAAATTTATAATAATAATAATAATAATAAATAGGTCACTCTCATCTATTATCATCCATAAGAACTGCTAAACCTATATCATTTGAGTAATTTCCTCAATTGAGCCTATCCCTTTCAGCCCGTAAAGTTTGTACATGGCACAGATCTCCATTCACTAAAGTTATCTCATCACGTGACCCATCATGTGATAAGGGGCACATGACAAAATGCACCCTATCAGCACTTAGACACACCCCTTACAACCAAAAGTCCTTGTACATGGCGTAATTCTCAGTTCACTAAAAGTATCTCGTCATGTGGCCCATTATGTGATGAAGGGTACATGACAAAGTACACCCTATCAACACTTAGACACACCCCTTACAACCAAAGGTCCTTTACTACATTTGAAGATGGGGCTACACACTCTTTCAACCTGGTAAAAAGGTTAAACTAGACAGGATTTTAAATTGCATTCAATATTTAAAAACACTGGGTTGGCGTGTATCAAGATTGTACATCTACTCAACCTATTTTGTATTTATTTTGGCAATTAGATCTTCACCTCGCCAATGTGTTCTAACTAGCCCCACCCCTGCAAACCACAAACCCCTCGGATCTTTCTGATGATGTTTCTTAAAATGTGACGGGACACTGTGAGTATCAATTCCCTTCTTAATGTTGCGGACATGTTCTTGTATTCTTATTTTAAGTTTTCTGGTAGTTCTTTCCACGTACTGTAAGCCACAAGGGCACTCCAGTATGTAGATTACCCCTGTCCTTTCGCAAGTTATATTTCCCTTAATATTGAAGGGCTGATCTTTTTTATTAGAGAGTACGGTTTGTGTTGTCCTCACCCTATTAGCCCTTTTCTCTATTTTTGCAAGGCAGACAAAATCCACACCAAGTGAACCTGTTAGCCCTGTCATTTCTTATCGGTTTACAAATCACACTATGTACCAGGTGCTGTTGAAGGTTAGGCTCCTGCATTTTTTTTATCTTCCTACATTTGTGTTGTATTGGGTCAGAAAAGAAAATCTGAAATCCTTATTATTTCTATTTAGGTTACCTCTTTACCTTTATCACCCTCCGTATTGAAGTCATCCAGATTCTTCTCCACACACCCTTTCTCTAGAAAACAATCTTTGATAACTTGACTTTGCTCTAAAAATCCTACTTATCTGTACAGTTCTGATGTATCCTTTTTATTTGTCCTTTTGGTATATTCTTAAGCCATGGTCTATAGTGGCAGCTTGTGATATCGATGTAGGCATTCACGGCCGTGGTTTAAAGAACCTTTTGGTTTTCAACCGCCCATTATCCACAAAGATAGTGAGGTCAAGGAAGTCAATAGAAGTGGCGCTAATGGTACTAGTAAAAGAGAAATTCCAATTATTATTGTTAATCCCCTTAATAAATTCCTCCAGCCCCTCTTTGTCTCCTTTCCAAATTAATCAGCAATCATTAATGTAACGACACCAAATTATCAATTCACCTTTTTCTGTTTATTTAATCAACGTCGGGGTGATATAATCCCTTTGCTAGGAGGCCATGAACAGGTTAGCGTCACTGTACACTGTAAATATAAGGCCTCATCATGTATGAAATTGTTGTGGCAAAGGCAAAAATCTGTACACTCTATTGTGAATTTCTTTTGAGCCAGGGTCATATTGGGATTCCTATCCAGCGCTTCCCCACCCCTTTAAGACCCAAATCTTTGGAAATGATAGTATAGAGAGAGATAACGTCAACGGTCCCCAAACACATACCATCACTCCATATATCTAGATTATTGATAAACTGAATTTTACTTTCAGTATCTTTTAAATATGATGGAACTTGTATCA